>NW_028294951.1:0-139000 GCF_964341445.2 Mesoplodon mirus | reverse complement strand
CCGCGACGAAGGCCCCTTGGAAAGTGCTGCATGCCTCCGCTTCAGCAGGGCAATAGAGCGACTTTGCTCGAGGCAGGGGCTGACGTTCGGTCTCCAGGTAGGTGTAGAGCAGAGCGGCATGAGCTCCCAACCAGGCCCTGGACGCACCGTGTTTTACGAGAGAGCACTCATTTTCTTCCCAGAGCCATGCCTCCCGTGCACGAGAGGCCCGTCAGAGAGGGTGCCTCTCCGTGTAATTCAAGGCCCTACGGAGGGAACTTTCCAACTGTGCCTTCAGGCCCGCACCTGAAGCCCGACAGGCGGTAAACGTCACCTGGGGCTTCAACGAGGCTCAAACCACACAAGGTACACAACGGGCCCTTCCCTGGATCAGCGTGTTTACGCAGGGTGTTCTGAGTGGAGCAAACGGCCTCAACCAAGGCAGGCGCCCTTTACGCATGTAAGCGTCTGCCTCTTCCAAACGACCGATGTGTTGGCTGAAGAACTCTGCTTTAGCTGCCGCTGCAATGCAAGCGGACTTTCTCCGTGAATAGAGCGACTTTCCAACGGAGGTGCCAGAAGGCGTTCTAAGCAGACTATTTCCTCAGGGCAGCTGAGAGAAGGTCCATGTGCAAAACTTCCAGGGCACGGCGGACCGGCTAGAAACGCGTTCCTGATGCTGTTGGAGTGCCGAGGAATCGTAGCCGTCCCCTTTAAAAGCGCTGGTTGTAGTCCTTCCCTCGGCAAACACAGTAGTCCCCTCTCTGAAGGGCCTGGGGGCCTGGGTGGGGCACAGCATGCTCACAGGGGCAGGGGCTTTTCGCAGGGAAAAGGGTGCACGCCCAAAGCGCCCAGGAGTCCTGAGAAGGGCAGCACCGCTCAAATAAAGCACTACAGTGACTAAGACCTCCAAGAGCTTGCTGTATGCTCCGATCCATTAGGGCGACTCAAAGGCTTTCTCGAGGCATGCCCTCTCGTGGGCGTTCCCTGTAGTCCTACAGCCCGACAGGAGGAGCTCCCAGCACGGCTCCGGAAGCCCCCTGAGAACTGAGAGAAAAATTCCTTCTCTTCCCCGAGCCCTGCCTCCCGCGCCTAGAGGCCCGTCAGAAACGGTGTTATTCAGGTAGCTCCAAGGCAGCACGAATGGAGCTTTCAAAATGGGAATTCAAGGCTTCTGCCCTCCGGCCCCCACTTCCAGTGAACACGTAGTCCACTCCCTTGGCATTTCTAGTAAGTGCCCAGGGACACTAGCTACGCACTCGCTCCTGCCCTGAATCCACTTTTCTTCCCAGGGTGTTCTGTATGTAGCCAACTCCCTCATCCAAGGAACCCTCTAGGTAGCCTCTATCGGGCCATAGCCTCAACCAAAGGCTTGCAGTGTAAGAGGAAGCACTGTACTTCAGTGGCAGCGGGAACGCAAGCCGACTGTCTCCTGCAGGTATGGTGCCCTCGGCGAAGGGTTCCTGGAAGGGCTGCGAAGCAGATGGTTTCCCTAAGTGCAGCTCAGACGAGGGCAATGAGGCAGAGTTCCTTGACAAGTGGCCCGTGAGAGAACAGTTTCCCTGGAGCTGCTGCCGTGCCGAGGAAATCTACCTCTCCCCAGGGTGGTGTGCAGGGCGTTGCCCTACACTCGGCATACACAGAGTGACTGGGAAGGGCTGCCGGCCTGGATGCCGCTGAGCAGGCCAGGGGAGCCTCCCGGTATTCAGTGGTCTTGCACGGAATCGGGTGCAAACAGGAGGGCCCTGGGTGTCTTGAACGGCGCACTAGCAAGAAGAGAAAGCAGAGCCGCGACGAAGGCCCCTTGGAAAGTGCTGCATGCCTCCGCTTCAGCAGGGCAATAGAGCGACTTTGCTCGAGGCAGGGGCTGACGTTCGGTCTCCAGGTAGGTGTAGAGCAGAGCGGCATGAGCTCCCAACCAGGCCCTGGACGCACCGTGTTTTACGAGAGAGCACTCATTTTCTTCCCAGAGCCATGCCTCCCGTGCACGAGAGGCCCGTCAGAGAGGGTGCCTCTCCGTGTAATTCAAGGCCCTACGGAGGGAACTTTCCAACTGTGCCTTCAGGCCCGCACCTGAAGCCCGACAGGCGGTAAACGTCACCTGGGGCTTCAACGAGGCTCAAACCACACAAGGTACACAACGGGCCCTTCCCTGGATCAGCGTGTTTACGCAGGGTGTTCTGAGTGGAGCAAACGGCCTCAACCAAGGCAGGCGCCCTTTACGCATGTAAGCGTCTGCCTCTTCCAAACGACCGATGTGTTGGCTGAAGAACTCTGCTTTAGCTGCCGCTGCAATGCAAGCGGACTTTCTCCGTGAGTAGAGCGACTTTCCAACGGAGGTGCCAGAAGGCGTTCTAAGCAGACTATTTCCTCAGGGCAGCTGAGAGAAGGTCCATGTGCAAAACTTCCAGGGCACGGCGGACCGGCTAGAAACGCGTTCCTGATGCTGTTGGAGTGCCGAGGAATCGTAGCCGTCCCCTTTAAAAGCGCTGGTTGTAGTCCTTCCCTCGGCAAACACAGTAGTCCCCTCTCTGAAGGGCCTGGGGGCCTGGGTGGGGCACAGCATGCTCACAGGGGCAGGGGCTTTTCGCAGGGAAAAGGGTGCACGCCCAAAGCGCCCAGGAGTCCTGAGAAGGGCAGCACCGCTCAAATAAAGCACTACAGTGACTAAGACCTCCAAGAGCTTGCTGTATGCTCCGATCCATTAGGGCGACTCAAAGGCTTTCTCGAGGCATGCCCTCTCGTGGGCGTTCCCCGTAGTCCTACAGCCCGACAGGAGGAGCTCCCAGCACGGCTCCGGAAGCCCCCTGAGAACTGAGAGAAAAATTCCTTCTCTTCCCCGAGCCCTGCCTCCCGCGCCTAGAGGCCCGTCAGAAACGGTGTTATTCAGGTAGCTCCAAGGCAGCACGAATGGAGCTTTCAAAATGGGAATTCAAGGCTTCTGCCCTCCGGCCCCCACTTCCAGTGAACACGTAGTCCACCCCCTTGGCATTTCTAGTAAGTGCCCAGGGACACTAGCTACGCACTCGCTCCTGCCCTGAATCCACTTTTCTTCCCAGGGTGTTCTGTATGTAGCCAACTCCCTCATCCAAGGAACCCTCTAGGTAGCCTCTATCGGGCCATAGCCTCAACCAAAGGCTTGCAGTGTAAGAGGAAGCACTGTACTTCAGTGGCAGCGGGAACGCAAGCCGACTGTCTCCTGCAGGTATGGTGCCCTCGGCGAAGGGTTCCTGGAAGGGCTGCGAAGCAGATGATTTCCCTAGGTGCAGCTCAGACGAGGGCAATGAGGCAGAGTTCCTTGACAAGTGGCCCGTGAGAGAACAGTTTCCCTGGAGCTGCTGCCGTGCCGAGGAAATCTACCTCTCCCCAGGGTGGTGTGCAGGGCGTTGCCCTACACTCGGCATACACAGAGTGACTGGGAAGGGCTGCCGGCCTGGATGCCGCTGAGCAGGCCAGGGGAGCCTCCCGGTATTCAGTGGTCTTGCACGGAATCGGGTGCAAACAGGAGGGCCCTGGGTGTCTTGAACGGCGCACTAGCAAGAAGAGAAAGCAGAGCCGCGACGAAGGCCCCTTGGAAAGTGCTGCATGCCTCCGCTTCAGCAGGGCAATAGAGCGACTTTGCTCGAGGCAGGGGCTGACGTTCGGTCTCCAGGTAGGTGTAGAGCAGAGCGGCATGAGCTCCCAACCAGGCCCTGGACGCACCGTGTTTTACGAGAGAGCACTCATTTTCTTCCCAGAGCCATGCCTCCCGTGTACGAGAGGCCCGTCAGAGAGGGTGTCTCTCCGTGTAATTCAAGGCCCTACGGAGGGAACTTTCCAACTGTGCCTTCAGGCCCGCACCTGAAGCCCGACAGGCGGTAAACGTCACCTGGGGCTTCAACGAGGCTCAAACCACACAAGGTACACAACGGGCCCTTCCCTGGATCAGCGTGTTTACGCAGGGTGTTCTGAGTGGAGCAAACGGCCTCAACCAAGGCAGGCGCCCTTTACGCATGTAAGCGTCTGCCTCTTCCAAACGACCGATGAGTTGCCTGAAGAACTCTGCTTTAGCTGCCGCTGCAATGCAAGCGGACTTTCTCCGTGAGCAGAGCGACTTTCCAACGGAGGTGCCAGAAGGCGTTCTAAGCAGACTATTTCCTCAGGGCAGCTGAGAGAAGGTCCATGTGGAAAACTTCCAGGGCACGGCGGACCGGCTAGAAACGCGTTCCTGATGCTGTTGGAGTGCCGAGGAATCGTAGCCGTCCCCTTTAAAAGCGCTGGTTGTAGTCCTTCCCTCGGCAAACACAGTAGTCCCCTCTCTGAAGGGCCTGGGGGCCTGGGTGTGGCACAGCATGCTCACAGGGGCAGGGGCTTTTCGCAGGGAAAAGGGTGCACGCCCAAAGCGCCTAGGAGTCCTGAGAAGGGCAGCACCGCTCAAATAAAGCACTACAGTGACTAAGACCTCCAAGAGCTTGCTGTATGCTCCGATCCATTAGGGCGACTCAAAGGCTTTCTCGAGGCATGCCCTCTCGTGGGCGTTCCCTGTAGTCCTACAGCCCGACAGGAGGAGCTCCCAGCACGGCTCCGGAAGCCCCCTGAGAACTGAGAGAAAAATTCCTTCTCTTCCCCGAGCCCTGCCTCCCGCGCCTAGAGGCCCGTCAGAAACGGTGTTATTCAGGTAGCTCCAAGGCAGCACGAATGGAGCTTTCAAAATGGGAATTCAAGGCTTCTGCCCTCCGGCCCCCACTTCCAGTGAACACGTAGTCCACCCCCTTGGCATTTCTAGTAAGTGCCCAGGGACACTAGCTACGCACTCGCTCCTGCCCTGAATCCACTTTTCTTCCCAGGGTGTTCTGTATGTAGCCAACTCCCTCATCCAAGGAACCCTCTAGGTAGCCTCTATCGGGCCATAGCCTCAACCAAAGGCTTGCAGTGTAAGAGGAAGCACTGTACTTCAGTGGCAGCGGGAACGCAAGCCGACTGTCTCCTGCAGGTATGGTGCCCTCGGCGAAGGGTTCCTGGAAGGGCTGCGAAGCAGATGGTTTCCCTAAGTGCAGCTCAGACGAGGGCAATGAGGCAGAGTTCCTTGACAAGTGGCCCGTGAGAGAACAGTTTCCCTGGAGCTGCTGCCGTGCCGAGGAAATCTACCTCTCCCCAGGGTGGTGTGCAGGGCGTTGCCCTACACTCGGCATACACAGAGTGACTGGGAAGGGCTGCCGGCCTGGATGCCGCTGAGCAGGCCAGGGGAGCCTCCCGGTATTCAGTGGTCTTGCACGGAATCGGGTGCAAACAGGAGGGCCCTGGGTGTCTTGAACGGCGCACTAGCAAGAAGAGAAAGCAGAGCCGCGACGAAGGCCCCTTGGAAAGTGCTGCATGCCTCCGCTTCAGCAGGGCAATAGAGCGACTTTGCTCGAGGCAGGGGCTGACGTTCGGTCTCCAGGTAGGTGTAGAGCAGAGCGGCATGAGCTCCCAACCAGGCCCTGGACGCACCGTGTTTTACGAGAGAGCACTCATTTTCTTCCCAGAGCCATGCCTCCCGTGTACGAGAGGCCCGTCAGAGAGGGTGTCTCTCCGTGTAATTCAAGGCCCTACGGAGGGAACTTTCCAACTGTGCCTTCAGGCCCGCACCTGAAGCCCGACAGGCGGTAAACGTCACCTGGGGCTTCAACGAGGCTCAAACCACACAAGGTACACAACGGGCCCTTCCCTGGATCAGCGTGTTTACGCAGGGTGTTCTGAGTGGAGCAAACGGCCTCAACCAAGGCAGGCGCCCTTTACGCATGTAAGCGTCTGCCTCTTCCAAACGACCGATGTGTTGCCTGAAGAACTCTGCTTTAGCTGCCGCTGCAATGCAAGCGGACTTTCTCCGTGAGTAGAGCGACTTTCCAACGGAGGTGCCAGAAGGCGTTCTAAGCAGACTATTTCCTCAGGGCAGCTGAGAGAAGGTCCATGTGGAAAACTTCCAGGGCACGGCGGACCGGCTAGAAACGCGTTCCTGATGCTGTTGGAGTGCCGAGGAATCGTAGCCGTCCCCTTTAAAAGCGCTGGTTGTAGTCCTTCCCTCGGCAAACACAGTAGTCCCCTCTCTGAAGGGCCTGGGGGCCTGGGTGTGGCACAGCATGCTCACAGGGGCAGGGGCTTTTCGCAGGGAAAAGGGTGCACACCCAAAGCGCCTAGGAGTCCTGAGAAGGGCAGCACCGCTCAAATAAAGCACTACAGTGACTAAGACCTCCAAGAGCTTGCTGTATGCTCCGATCCATTAGGGCGACTCAAAGGCTTTCTCGAGGCATGCCCTCTCGTGGGCGTTCCCTGTAGTCCTACAGCCCGACAGGAGGAGCTCCCAGCACGGCTCCGGAAGCCCCCTGAGAACTGAGAGAAAAATTCCTTCTCTTCCCCGAGCCCTGCCTCCCGCGCCTAGAGGCCCGTCAGAAACGGTGTTATTCAGGTAGCTCCAAGGCAGCACGAATGGAGCTTTCAAAATGGGAATTCAAGGCTTCTGCCCTCCGGCCCCCACTTCCAGTGAACACGTAGTCCACCCCCTTGGCATTTCTAGTAAGTGCCCAGGGACACTAGCTACGCACTCGCTCCTGCCCTGAATCCACTTTTCTTCCCAGGGTGTTCTGTATGTAGCCAACTCCCTCATCCAAGGAACCCTCTAGGTAGCCTCTATCGGGCCATAGCCTCAACCAAAGGCTTGCAGTGTAAGAGGAAGCACTGTACTTCAGTGGCAGCGGGAACGCAAGCCGACTGTCTCCTGCAGGTATGGTGCCCTCGGCGAAGGGTTCCTGGAAGGGCTGCGAAGCAGATGGTTTCCCTAAGTGCAGCTCAGACGAGGGCAATGAGGCAGAGTTCCTTGACAAGTGGCCCGTGAGAGAACAGTTTCCCTGGAGCTGCTGCCGTGCCGAGGAAATCTACCTCTCCCCAGGGTGGTGTGCAGGGCGTTGCCCTACACTCGGCATACACAGAGTGACTGGGAAGGGCTGCCGGCCTGGATGCCGCTGAGCAGGCCAGGGGAGCCTCCCGGTATTCAGTGGTCTTGCACGGAATCGGGTGCAAACAGGAGGGCCCTGGGTGTCTTGAACGGCGCACTAGCAAGAAGAGAAAGCAGAGCCGCGACGAAGGCCCCTTGGAAAGTGCTGCATGCCTCCGCTTCAGCAGGGCAATAGAGCGACTTTGCTCGAGGCAGGGGCTGACGTTCGGTCTCCAGGTAGGTGTAGAGCAGAGCGGCATGAGCTCCCAACCAGGCCCTGGACGCACCGTGTTTTACGAGAGAGCACTCATTTTCTTCCCAGAGCCATGCCTCCCGTGCACGAGAGGCCCGTCAGAGAGGGTGCCTCTCCGTGTAATTCAAGGCCCTACGGAGGGAACTTTCCAACTGTGCCTTCAGGCCCGCACCTGAAGCCCGACAGGCGGTAAACGTCACCTGGGGCTTCAACGAGGCTCAAACCACACAAGGTACACAACGGGCCCTTCCCTGGATCAGCGTGTTTACGCAGGGTGTTCTGAGTGGAGCAAACGGCCTCAACCAAGGCAGGCGCCCTTTACGCATGTAAGCGTCTGCCTCTTCCAAACGACCGATGTGTTGCCTGAAGAACTCTGCTTTAGCTGCCGCTGCAATGCAAGCGGACTTTCTCCGTGAGTAGAGCGACTTTCCAACGGAGGTGCCAGAAGGCGTTCTAAGCAGACTATTTCCTCAGGGCAGCTGAGAGAAGGTCCATGTGGAAAACTTCCAGGGCACGGCGGACCGGCTAGAAACGCGTTCCTGATGCTGTTGGAGTGCCGAGGAATCGTAGCCGTCCCCTTTAAAAGCGCTGGTTGTAGTCCTTCCCTCGGCAAACACAGTAGTCCCCTCTCTGAAGGGCCTGGGGGCCTGGGTGTGGCACAGCATGCTCACAGGGGCAGGGGCTTTTCGCAGGGAAAAGGGTGCACACCCAAAGCGCCCAGGAGTCCTGAGAAGGGCAGCACCGCTCAAATAAAGCACTACAGTGACTAAGACCTCCAAGAGCTTGCTGTATGCTCCGATCCATTAGGGCGACTCAAAGGCTTTCTCGAGGCATGCCCTCTCGTGGGCGTTCCCTGTAGTCCTACAGCCCGACAGGAGGAGCTCCCAGCACGGCTCCGGAAGCCCCCTGAGAACTGAGAGAAAAATTCCCTCTCTTCCCCGAGCCCTGCCTCCCGCGCCTAGAGGCCCGTCAGAAACGGTGTTATTCAGGTAGCTCCAAGGCAGCACGAATGGAGCTTTCAAAATGGGAATTCAAGGCTTCTGCCCTCCGGCCCCCACTTCCAGTGAACACGTAGTCCACTCCCTTGGCATTTCTAGTAAGTGCCCAGGGACACTAGCTACGCACTCGCTCCTGCCCTGAATCCACTTTTCTTCCCAGGGTGTTCTGTATGTAGCCAACTCCCTCATCCAAGGAACCCTCTAGGTAGCCTCTATCGGGCCATAGCCTCAACCAAAGGCTTGCAGTGTAAGAGGAAGCACTGTACTTCAGTGGCAGCGGGAACGCAAGCCGACTGTCTCCTGCAGGTATGGTGCCCTCGGCGAAGGGTTCCTGGAAGGGCTGCGAAGCAGATGGTTTCCCTAAGTGCAGCTCAGACGAGGGCAATGAGGCAGAGTTCCTTGACAAGTGGCCCGTGAGAGAACAGTTTCCCTGGAGCTGCTGCCGTGCCGAGGAAATCTACCTCTCCCCAGGGTGGTGTGCAGGGCGTTGCCCTACACTCGGCATACACAGAGTGACTGGGAAGGGCTGCCGGCCTGGATGCCGCTGAGCAGGCCAGGGGAGCCTCCCGGTATTCAGTGGTCTTGCACGGAATCGGGTGCAAACAGGAGGGCCCTGGGTGTCTTGAACGGCGCACTAGCAAGAAGAGAAAGCAGAGCCGCGACGAAGGCCCCTTGGAAAGTGCTGCATGCCTCCGCTTCAGCAGGGCAATAGAGCGACTTTGCTCGAGGCAGGGGCTGACGTTCGGTCTCCAGGTAGGTGTAGAGCAGAGCGGCATGAGCTCCCAACCAGGCCCTGGACGCACCGTGTTTTACGAGAGAGCACTCATTTTCTTCCCAGAGCCATGCCTCCCGTGCACGAGAGGCCCGTCAGAGAGGGTGCCTCTCCGTGTAATTCAAGGCCCTACGGAGGGAACTTTCCAACTGTGCCTTCAGGCCCGCACCTGAAGCCCGACAGGCGGTAAACGTCACCTGGGGCTTCAACGAGGCTCAAACCACACAAGGTACACAACGGGCCCTTCCCTGGATCAGCGTGTTTACGCAGGGTGTTCTGAGTGGAGCAAACGGCCTCAACCAAGGCAGGCGCCCTTTACGCATGTAAGCGTCTGCCTCTTCCAAACGACCGATGTGTTGCCTGAAGAACTCTGCTTTAGCTGCCGCTGCAATGCAAGCGGACTTTCTCCGTGAGTAGAGCGACTTTCCAACGGAGGTGCCAGAAGGCGTTCTAAGCAGACTATTTCCTCAGGGCAGCTGAGAGAAGGTCCATGTGCAAAACTTCCAGGGCACGGCGGACCGGCTAGAAACGCGTTCCTGATGCTGTTGGAGTGCCGAGGAATCGTAGCCGTCCCCTTTAAAAGCGCTGGTTGTAGTCCTTCCCTCGGCAAACACAGCAGTCCCCTCTCTGAAGGGCCTGGGGGCCTGGGTGTGGCACAGCATGCTCACAGGGGCAGGGGCTTTTCGCAGGGAAAAGGGTGCACGCCCAAAGCGCCCAGGAGTCCTGAGAAGGGCAGCACCGCTCAAATAAAGCACTACAGTGACTAAGACCTCCAAGAGCTTGCTGTATGCTCCGATCCATTAGGGCGACTCAAAGGCTTTCTCGAGGCATGCCCTCTCGTGGGCGTTCCCTGTAGTCCTACAGCCCGACAGGAGGAGCTCCCAGCACGGCTCCGGAAGCCCCCTGAGAACTGAGAGAAAAATTCCCTCTCTTCCCCGAGCCCTGCCTCCCGCGCCTAGAGGCCCGTCAGAAACGGTGTTATTCAGGTAGCTCCAAGGCAGCACGAATGGAGCTTTCAAAATGGGAAGTCAAGGCTTCTGCCCTCCGGCCCCCACTTCCAGTGAACACGTAGTCCACTCCCTTGGCATTTCTAGTAAGTGCCCAGGGACACTAGCTACGCACTCGCTCCTGCCCTGAATCCACTTTTCTTCCCAGGGTGTTCTGTATGTAGCCAACTCCCTCATCCAAGGAACCCTCTAGGTAGCCTCTATCGGGCCATAGCCTCAACCAATGGCTTGCAGTGTAAGAGGAAGCACTGTACTTCAGTGGCAGCGGGAACGCAAGCCGACTGTCTCCTGCAGGTATGGTGCCCTCGGCGAAGGGTTCCTGGAAGGGCTGCGAAGCAGATGGTTTCCCTAAGTGCAGCTCAGACGAGGGCAATGAGGCAGAGTTCCTTGACAAGTGGCCCGTGAGAGAACAGTTTCCCTGGAGCTGCTGCCGTGCCGAGGAAATCTACCTCTCCCCAGGGTGGTGTGCAGGGCGTTGCCCTACACTCGGCATACACAGAGTGACTGGGAAGGGCTGCCGGCCTGGATGCCGCTGAGCAGGCCAGGGGAGCCTCCCGGTATTCAGTGGTCTTGCACGGAATCGGGTGCAAACAGGAGGGCCCTGGGTGTCTTGAACGGCGCACTAGCAAGAAGAGAAAGCAGAGCCGCGACGAAGGCCCCTTGGAAAGTGCTGCATGCCTCCGCTTCAGCAGGGCAATAGAGCGACTTTGCTCGAGGCAGGGGCTGACGTTCGGTCTCCAGGTAGGTGTAGAGCAGAGCGGCATGAGCTCCCAACCAGGCCCTGGACGCACCGTGTTTTACGAGAGAGCACTCATTTTCTTCCCAGAGCCATGCCTCCCGTGCACGAGAGGCCCGTCAGAGAGGGTGTCTCTCCGTGTAATTCAAGGCCCTACGGAGGGAACTTTCCAACTGTGCCTTCAGGCCCGCACCTGAAGCCCGACAGGCGGTAAACGTCACCTGGGGCTTCAACGAGGCTCAAACCACACAAGGTACACAACGGGCCCTTCCCTGGATCAGCGTGTTTACGCAGGGTGTTCTGAGTGGAGCAAACGGCCTCAACCAAGGCAGGCGCCCTTTACGCATGTAAGCGTCTGCCTCTTCCAAACGACCGATGTGTTGCCTGAAGAACTCTGCTTTAGCTGCCGCTGCAATGCAAGCGGACTTTCTCCGTGAGTAGAGCGACTTTCCAACGGAGGTGCCAGAAGGCGTTCTAAGCAGACTATTTCCTCAGGGCAGCTGAGAGAAGGTCCATGTGCAAAACTTCCAGGGCACGGCGGACCGGCTAGAAACGCGTTCCTGATGCTGTTGGAGTGCCGAGGAATCGTAGCCGTCCCCTTTAAAAGCGCTGGTTGTAGTCCTTCCCTCGGCAAACACAGCAGTCCCCTCTCTGAAGGGCCTGGGGGCCTGGGTGTGGCACAGCATGCTCACAGGGGCAGGGGCTTTTCGCAGGGAAAAGGGTGCACGCCCAAAGCGCCCAGGAGTCCTGAGAAGGGCAGCACCGCTCAAATAAAGCACTACAGTGACTAAGACCTCCAAGAGCTTGCTGTATGCTCCGATCCATTAGGGCGACTCAAAGGCTTTCTCGAGGCATGCCCTCTCGTGGGCGTTCCCTGTAGTCCTACAGCCCGACAGGAGGAGCTCCCAGCACGGCTCCGGAAGCCCCCTGAGAACTGAGAGAAAAATTCCCTCTCTTCCCCGAGCCCTGCCTCCCGCGCCTAGAGGCCCGTCAGAAACGGTGTTATTCAGGTAGCTCCAAGGCAGCACGAATGGAGCTTTCAAAATGGGAAGTCAAGGCTTCTGCCCTCCGGCCCCCACTTCCAGTGAACACGTAGTCCACCCCCTTGGCATTTCTAGTAAGTGCCCAGGGACACTAGCTACGCACTCGCTCCTGCCCTGAATCCACTTTTCTTCCCAGGGTGTTCTGTATGTAGCCAACTCCCTCATCCAAGGAACCCTCTAGGTAGCCTCTATCGGGCCATAGCCTCAACCAAAGGCTTGCAGTGTAAGAGGAAGCACTGTACTTCAGTGGCAGCGGGAACGCAAGCCGACTGTCTCCTGCAGGTATGGTGCCCTCGGCGAAGGGTTCCTGGAAGGGCTGCGAAGCAGATGGTTTCCCTAAGTGCAGCTCAGACGAGGGCAATGAGGCAGAGTTCCTTGACAAGTGGCCCGTGAGAGAACAGTTTCCCTGGAGCTGCTGCCGTGCCGAGGAAATCTACCTCTCCCCAGGGTGGTGTGCAGGGCGTTGCCCTACACTCGGCATACACAGAGTGACTGGGAAGGGCTGCCGGCCTGGATGCCGCTGAGCAGGCCAGGGGAGCCTCCCGGTATTCAGTGGTCTTGCACGGAATCGGGTGCAAACAGGAGGGCCCTGGGTGTCTTGAACGGCGCACTAGCAAGAAGAGAAAGCAGAGCCGCGACGAAGGCCCCTTGGAAAGTGCTGCATGCCTCCGCTTCAGCAGGGCAATAGAGCGACTTTGCTCGAGGCAGGGGCTGACGTTCGGTCTCCAGGTAGGTGTAGAGCAGAGCGGCATGAGCTCCCAACCAGGCCCTGGACGCACCGTGTTTTACGAGAGAGCACTCATTTTCTTCCCAGAGCCATGCCTCCCGTGCACGAGAGGCCCGTCAGAGAGGGTGCCTCTCCGTGTAATTCAAGGCCCTACGGAGGGAACTTTCCAACTGTGCCTTCAGGCCCGCACCTGAAGCCCGACAGGCGGTAAACGTCACCTGGGGCTTCAACGAGGCTCAAACCACACAAGGTACACAACGGGCCCTTCCCTGGATCAGCGTGTTTACGCAGGGTGTTCTGAGTGGAGCAAACGGCCTCAACCAAGGCAGGCGCCCTTTACGCATGTAAGCGTCTGCCTCTTCCAAACGACCGATGTGTTGCCTGAAGAACTCTGCTTTAGCTGCCGCTGCAATGCAAGCGGACTTTCTCCGTGAGTAGAGCGACTTTCCAACGGAGGTGCCAGAAGGCGTTCTAAGCAGACTATTTCCTCAGGGCAGCTGAGAGAAGGTCCATGTGGAAAACTTCCAGGGCACGGCGGACCGGCTAGAAACGCGTTCCTGATGCTGTTGGAGTGCCGAGGAATCGTAGCCGTCCCCTTTAAAAGCGCTGGTTGTAGTCCTTCCCTCGGCAAACACAGTAGTCCCCTCTCTGAAGGGCCTGGGGGCCTGGGTGTGGCACAGCATGCTCACAGGGGCAGGGGCTTTTCGCAGGGAAAAGGGTGCACGCCCAAAGCGCCTAGGAGTCCTGAGAAGGGCAGCACCGCTCAAATAAAGCACTACAGTGACTAAGACCTCCAAGAGCTTGCTGTATGCTCCGATCCATTAGGGCGACTCAAAGGCTTTCTCGAGGCATGCCCTCTCGTGGGCGTTCCCTGTAGTCCTACAGCCCGACAGGAGGAGCTCCCAGCACGGCTCCGGAAGCCCCCTGAGAACTGAGAGAAAAATTCCTTCTCTTCCCCGAGCCCTGCCTCCCGCGCCTAGAGGCCCGTCAGAAACGGTGTTATTCAGGTAGCTCCAAGGCAGCACAAATGGAGCTTTCAAAATGGGAATTCAAGGCTTCTGCCCTCCGGCCCCCACTTCCAGTGAACACGTAGTCCACCCCCTTGGCATTTCTAGTAAGTGCCCAGGGACACTAGCTACGCACTCGCTCCTGCCCTGAATCCACTTTTCTTCCCAGGGTGTTCTGTATGTAGCCAACTCCCTCATCCAAGGAACCCTCTAGGTAGCCTCTATCGGGCCATAGCCTCAACCAAAGGCTTGCAGTGTAAGAGGAAGCACTGTACTTCAGTGGCAGCGGGAACGCAAGCCGACTGTCTCCTGCAGGTATGGTGCCCTCGGCGAAGGGTTCCTGGAAGGGCTGCGAAGCAGATGGTTTCCCTAAGTGCAGCTCAGACGAGGGCAATGAGGCAGAGTTCCTTGACAAGTGGCCCGTGAGAGAACAGTTTCCCTGGAGCTGCTGCCGTGCCGAGGAAATCTACCTCTCCCCAGGGTGGTGTGCAGGGCGTTGCCCTACACTCGGCATACACAGAGTGACTGGGAAGGGCTGCCGGCCTGGATGCCGCTGAGCAGGCCAGGGGAGCCTCCCGGTATTCAGTGGTCTTGCACGGAATCGGGTGCAAACAGGAGGGCCCTGGGTGTCTTGAACGGCGCACTAGCAAGAAGAGAAAGCAGAGCCGCGACGAAGGCCCCTTGGAAAGTGCTGCATGCCTCCGCTTCAGCAGGGCAATAGAGCGACTTTGCTCGAGGCAGGGGCTGACGTTCGGTCTCCAGGTAGGTGTAGAGCAGAGCGGCATGAGCTCCCAACCAGGCCCTGGACGCACCGTGTTTTACGAGAGAGCACTCATTTTCTTCCCAGAGCCATGCCTCCCGTGCACGAGAGGCCCGTCAGAGAGGGTGCCTCTCCGTGTAATTCAAGGCCCTACGGAGGGAACTTTCCAACTGTGCCTTCAGGCCCGCACCTGAAGCCCGACAGGCGGTAAACGTCACCTGGGGCTTCAACGAGGCTCAAACCACACAAGGTACACAACGGGCCCTTCCCTGGATCAGCGTGTTTACGCAGGGTGTTCTGAGTGGAGCAAACGGCCTCAACCAAGGCAGGCGCCCTTTACGCATGTAAGCGTCTGCCTCTTCCAAACGACCGATGTGTTGCCTGAAGAACTCTGCTTTAGCTGCCGCTGCAATGCAAGCGGACTTTCTCCGTGAGTAGAGCGACTTTCCAACGGAGGTGCCAGAAGGCGTTCTAAGCAGACTATTTCCTCAGGGCAGCTGAGAGAAGGTCCATGTGGAAAACTTCCAGGGCACGGCGGACCGGCTAGAAACGCGTTCCTGATGCTGTTGGAGTGCCGAGGAATCGTAGCCGTCCCCTTTAAAAGCGCTGGTTGTAGTCCTTCCCTCGGCAAACACAGCAGTCCCCTCTCTGAAGGGCCTGGGGGCCTGGGTGTGGCACAGCATGCTCACAGGGGCAGGGGCTTTTCGCAGGGAAAAGGGTGCACACCCAAAGCGCCCAGGAGTCCTGAGAAGGGCAGCACCGCTCAAATAAAGCACTACAGTGACTAAGACCTCCAAGAGCTTGCTGTATGCTCCGATCCATTAGGGCGACTCAAAGGCTTTCTCGAGGCATGCCCTCTCGTGGGCGTTCCCTGTAGTCCTACAGCCCGACAGGAGGAGCTCCCAGCACGGCTCCGGAAGCCCCCTGAGAACTGAGAGAAAAATTCCCTCTCTTCCCCGAGCCCTGCCTCCCGCGCCTAGAGGCCCGTCAGAAACGGTGTTATTCAGGTAGCTCCAAGGCAGCACGAATGGAGCTTTCAAAATGGGAATTCAAGGCTTCTGCCCTCCGGCCCCCACTTCCAGTGAACACGTAGTCCACTCCCTTGGCATTTCTAGTAAGTGCCCAGGGACACTAGCTACGCACTCGCTCCTGCCCTGAATCCACTTTTCTTCCCAGGGTGTTCTGTATGTAGCCAACTCCCTCATCCAAGGAACCCTCTAGGTAGCCTCTATCGGGCCATAGCCTCAACCAAAGGCTTGCAGTGTAAGAGGAAGCACTGTACTTCAGTGGCAGCGGGAACGCAAGCCGACTGTCTCCTGCAGGTATGGTGCCCTCGGCGAAGGGTTCCTGGAAGGGCTGCGAAGCAGATGGTTTCCCTAAGTGCAGCTCAGACGAGGGCAATGAGGCAGAGTTCCTTGACAAGTGGCCCGTGAGAGAACAGTTTCCCTGGAGCTGCTGCCGTGCCGAGGAAATCTACCTCTCCCCAGGGTGGTGTGCAGGGCGTTGCCCTACACTCGGCATACACAGAGTGACTGGGAAGGGCTGCCGGCCTGGATGCCGCTGAGCAGGCCAGGGGAGCCTCCCGGTATTCAGTGGTCTTGCACGGAATCGGGTGCAAACAGGAGGGCCCTGGGTGTCTTGAACGGCGCACTAGCAAGAAGAGAAAGCAGAGCCGCGACGAAGGCCCCTTGGAAAGTGCTGCATGCCTCCGCTTCAGCAGGGCAATAGAGCGACTTTGCTCGAGGCAGGGGCTGACGTTCGGTCTCCAGGTAGGTGTAGAGCAGAGCGGCATGAGCTCCCAACCAGGCCCTGGACGCACCGTGTTTTACGAGAGAGCACTCATTTTCTTCCCAGAGCCATGCCTCCCGTGCACGAGAGGCCCGTCAGAGAGGGTGTCTCTCCGTGTAATTCAAGGCCCTACGGAGGGAACTTTCCAACTGTGCCTTCAGGCCCGCACCTGAAGCCCGACAGGCGGTAAACGTCACCTGGGGCTTCAACGAGGCTCAAACCACACAAGGTACACAACGGGCCCTTCCCTGGATCAGCGTGTTTACGCAGGGTGTTCTGAGTGGAGCAAACGGCCTCAACCAAGGCAGGCGCCCTTTACGCATGTAAGCGTCTGCCTCTTCCAAACGACCGATGTGTTGCCTGAAGAACTCTGCTTTAGCTGCCGCTGCAATGCAAGCGGACTTTCTCCGTGAGTAGAGCGACTTTCCAACGGAGGTGCCAGAAGGCGTTCTAAGCAGACTATTTCCTCAGGGCAGCTGAGAGAAGGTCCATGTGGAAAACTTCCAGGGCACGGCGGACCGGCTAGAAACGCGTTCCTGATGCTGTTGGAGTGCCGAGGAATCGTAGCCGTCCCCTTTAAAAGCGCTGGTTGTAGTCCTTCCCTCGGCAAACACAGCAGTCCCCTCTCTGAAGGGCCTGGGGGCCTGGGTGTGGCACAGCATGCTCACAGGGGCAGGGGCTTTTCGCAGGGAAAAGGGTGCACGCCCAAAGCGCCCAGGAGTCCTGAGAAGGGCAGCACCGCTCAAATAAAGCACTACAGTGACTAAGACCTCCAAGAGCTTGCTGTATGCTCCGATCCATTAGGGCGACTCAAAGGCTTTCTCGAGGCATGCCCTCTCGTGGGCGTTCCCTGTAGTCCTACAGCCCGACAGGAGGAGCTCCCAGCACGGCTCCGGAAGCCCCCTGAGAACTGAGAGAAAAATTCCCTCTCTTCCCCGAGCCCTGCCTCCCGCGCCTAGAGGCCCGTCAGAAACGGTGTTATTCAGGTAGCTCCAAGGCAGCACGAATGGAGCTTTCAAAATGGGAATTCAAGGCTTCTGCCCTCCGGCCCCCACTTCCAGTGAACACGTACTCCACTCCCTTGGCATTTCTAGTAAGTGCCCAGGGACACTAGCTACGCACTCGCTCCTGCCCTGAATCCACTTTTCTTCCCAGGGTGTTCTGTATGTAGCCAACTCCCTCATCCAAGGAACCCTCTAGGTAGCCTCTATCGGGCCATAGCCTCAACCAAAGGCTTGCAGTGTAAGAGGAAGCACTGTACTTCAGTGGCAGCGGGAACGCAAGCCGACTGTCTCCTGCAGGTATGGTGCCCTCGGCGAAGGGTTCCTGGAAGGGCTGCGAAGCAGATGGTTTCCCTAAGTGCAGCTCAGACGAGGGCAATGAGGCAGAGTTCCTTGACAAGTGGCCCGTGAGAGAACAGTTTCCCTGGAGCTGCTGCCGTGCCGAGGAAATCTACCTCTCCCCAGGGTGGTGTGCAGGGCGTTGCCCTACACTCGGCATACACAGAGTGACTGGGAAGGGCTGCCGGCCTGGATGCCGCTGAGCAGGCCAGGGGAGCCTCCCGGTATTCAGTGGTCTTGCACGGAATCGGGTGCAAACAGGAGGGCCCTGGGTGTCTTGAACGGCGCACTAGCAAGAAGAGAAAGCAGAGCCGCGACGAAGGCCCCTTGGAAAGTGCTGCATGCCTCCGCTTCAGCAGGGCAATAGAGCGACTTTGCTCGAGGCAGGGGCTGACGTTCGGTCTCCAGGTAGGTGTAGAGCAGAGCGGCATGAGCTCCCAACCAGGCCCTGGACGCACCGTGTTTTACGAGAGAGCACTCATTTTCTTCCCAGAGCCATGCCTCCCGTGCACGAGAGGCCCGTCAGAGAGGGTGCCTCTCCGTGTAATTCAAGGCCCTACGGAGGGAACTTTCCAACTGTGCCTTCAGGCCCGCACCTGAAGCCCGACAGGCGGTAAACGTCACCTGGGGCTTCAACGAGGCTCAAACCACACAAGGTACACAACGGGCCCTTCCCTGGATCAGCGTGTTTACGCAGGGTGTTCTGAGTGGAGCAAACGGCCTCAACCAAGGCAGGCGCCCTTTACGCATGTAAGCGTCTGCCTCTTCCAAACGACCGATGTGTTGCCTGAAGAACTCTGCTTTAGCTGCCGCTGCAATGCAAGCGGACTTTCTCCGTGAGTAGAGCGACTTTCCAACGGAGGTGCCAGAAGGCGTTCTAAGCAGACTATTTCCTCAGGGCAGCTGAGAGAAGGTCCATGTGGAAAACTTCCAGGGCACGGCGGACCGGCTAGAAACGCGTTCCTGATGCTGTTGGAGTGCCGAGGAATCGTAGCCGTCCCCTTTAAAAGCGCTGGTTGTAGTCCTTCCCTCGGCAAACACAGCAGTCCCCTCTCTGAAGGGCCTGGGGGCCTGGGTGTGGCACAGCATGCTCACAGGGGCAGGGGCTTTTCGCAGGGAAAAGGGTGCACACCCAAAGCGCCCAGGAGTCCTGAGAAGGGCAGCACCGCTCAAATAAAGCACTACAGTGACTAAGACCTCCAAGAGCTTGCTGTATGCTCCGATCCATTAGGGCGACTCAAAGGCTTTCTCGAGGCATGCCCTCTCGTGGGCGTTCCCTGTAGTCCTACAGCCCGACAGGAGGAGCTCCCAGCACGGCTCCGGAAGCCCCCTGAGAACTGAGAGAAAAATTCCCTCTCTTCCCCGAGCCCTGCCTCCCGCGCCTAGAGGCCCGTCAGAAACGGTGTTATTCAGGTAGCTCCAAGGCAGCACGAATGGAGCTTTCAAAATGGGAATTCAAGGCTTCTGCCCTCCGGCCCCCACTTCCAGTGAACACGTACTCCACTCCCTTGGCATTTCTAGTAAGTGCCCAGGGACACTAGCTACGCACTCGCTCCTGCCCTGAATCCACTTTTCTTCCCAGGGTGTTCTGTATGTAGCCAACTCCCTCATCCAAGGAACCCTCTAGGTAGCCTCTATCGGGCCATAGCCTCAACCAAAGGCTTGCAGTGTAAGAGGAAGCACTGTACTTCAGTGGCAGCGGGAACGCAAGCCGACTGTCTCCTGCAGGTATGGTGCCCTCGGCGAAGGGTTCCTGGAAGGGCTGCGAAGCAGATGGTTTCCCTAAGTGCAGCTCAGACGAGGGCAATGAGGCAGAGTTCCTTGACAAGTGGCCCGTGAGAGAACAGTTTCCCTGGAGCTGCTGCCGTGCCGAGGAAATCTACCTCTCCCCAGGGTGGTGTGCAGGGCGTTGCCCTACACTCGGCATACACAGAGTGACTGGGAAGGGCTGCCGGCCTGGATGCCGCTGAGCAGGCCAGGGGAGCCTCCCGGTATTCAGTGGTCTTGCACGGAATCGGGTGCAAACAGGAGGGCCCTGGGTGTCTTGAACGGCGCACTAGCAAGAAGAGAAAGCAGAGCCGCGACGAAGGCCCCTTGGAAAGTGCTGCATGCCTCCGCTTCAGCAGGGCAATAGAGCGACTTTGCTCGAGGCAGGGGCTGACGTTCGGTCTCCAGGTAGGTGTAGAGCAGAGCGGCATGAGCTCCCAACCAGGCCCTGGACGCACCGTGTTTTACGAGAGAGCACTCATTTTCTTCCCAGAGCCATGCCTCCCGTGCACGAGAGGCCCGTCAGAGAGGGTGCCTCTCCGTGTAATTCAAGGCCCTACGGAGGGAACTTTCCAACTGTGCCTTCAGGCCCGCACCTGAAGCCCGACAGGCGGTAAACGTCACCTGGGGCTTCAACGAGGCTCAAACCACACAAGGTACACAACGGGCCCTTCCCTGGATCAGCGTGTTTACGCAGGGTGTTCTGAGTGGAGCAAACGGCCTCAACCAAGGCAGGCGCCCTTTACGCATGTAAGCGTCTGCCTCTTCCAAACGACCGATGTGTTGCCTGAAGAACTCTGCTTTAGCTGCCGCTGCAATGCAAGCGGACTTTCTCCGTGAGTAGAGCGACTTTCCAACGGAGGTGCCAGAAGGCGTTCTAAGCAGACTATTTCCTCAGGGCAGCTGAGAGAAGGTCCATGTGGAAAACTTCCAGGGCACGGCGGACCGGCTAGAAACGCGTTCCTGATGCTGTTGGAGTGCCGAGGAATCGTAGCCGTCCCCTTTAAAAGCGCTGGTTGTAGTCCTTCCCTCGGCAAACACAGCAGTCCCCTCTCTGAAGGGCCTGGGGGCCTGGGTGTGGCACAGCATGCTCACAGGGGCAGGGGCTTTTCGCAGGGAAAAGGGTGCACACCCAAAGCGCCCAGGAGTCCTGAGAAGGGCAGCACCGCTCAAATAAAGCACTACAGTGACTAAGACCTCCAAGAGCTTGCTGTATGCTCCGATCCATTAGGGCGACTCAAAGGCTTTCTCGAGGCATGCCCTCTCGTGGGCGTTCCCTGTAGTCCTACAGCCCGACAGGAGGAGCTCCCAGCACGGCTCCGGAAGCCCCCTGAGAACTGAGAGAAAAATTCCCTCTCTTCCCCGAGCCCTGCCTCCCGCGCCTAGAGGCCCGTCAGAAACGGTGTTATTCAGGTAGCTCCAAGGCAGCACGAATGGAGCTTTCAAAATGGGAATTCAAGGCTTCTGCCCTCCGGCCCCCACTTCCAGTGAACACGTAGTCCACTCCCTTGGCATTTCTAGTAAGTGCCCAGGGACACTAGCTACGCACTCGCTCCTGCCCTGAATCCACTTTTCTTCCCAGGGTGTTCTGTATGTAGCCAACTCCCTCATCCAAGGAACCCTCTAGGTAGCCTCTATCGGGCCATAGCCTCAACCAAAGGCTTGCAGTGTAAGAGGAAGCACTGTACTTCAGTGGCAGCGGGAACGCAAGCCGACTGTCTCCTGCAGGTATGGTGCCCTCGGCGAAGGGTTCCTGGAAGGGCTGCGAAGCAGATGGTTTCCCTAAGTGCAGCTCAGACGAGGGCAATGAGGCAGAGTTCCTTGACAAGTGGCCCGTGAGAGAACAGTTTCCCTGGAGCTGCTGCCGTGCCGAGGAAATCTACCTCTCCCCAGGGTGGTGTGCAGGGCGTTGCCCTACACTCGGCATACACAGAGTGACTGGGAAGGGCTGCCGGCCTGGATGCCGCTGAGCAGGCCAGGGGAGCCTCCCGGTATTCAGTGGTCTTGCACGGAATCGGGTGCAAACAGGAGGGCCCTGGGTGTCTTGAACGGCGCACTAGCAAGAAGAGAAAGCAGAGCCGCGACGAAGGCCCCTTGGAAAGTGCTGCATGCCTCCGCTTCAGCAGGGCAATAGAGCGACTTTGCTCGAGGCAGGGGCTGACGTTCGGTCTCCAGGTAGGTGTAGAGCAGAGCGGCATGAGCTCCCAACCAGGCCCTGGACGCACCGTGTTTTACGAGAGAGCACTCATTTTCTTCCCAGAGCCATGCCTCCCGTGCACGAGAGGCCCGTCAGAGAGGGTGCCTCTCCGTGTAATTCAAGGCCCTACGGAGGGAACTTTCCAACTGTGCCTTCAGGCCCGCACCTGAAGCCCGACAGGCGGTAAACGTCACCTGGGGCTTCAACGAGGCTCAAACCACACAAGGTACACAACGGGCCCTTCCCTGGATCAGCATGTTTACGCAGGGTGTTCTGAGTGGAGCAAACGGCCTCAACCAAGGCAGGCGCCCTTTACGCATGTAAGCGTCTGCCTCTTCCAAACGACCGATGTGTTGCCTGAAGAACTCTGCTTTAGCTGCCGCTGCAATGCAAGCGGACTTTCTCCGTGAGTAGAGCGACTTTCCAACGGAGGTGCCAGAAGGCGTTCTAAGCAGACTATTTCCTCAGGGCAGCTGAGAGAAGGTCCATGTGGAAAACTCCCAGGGCACGGCGGACCGGCTAGAAACGCGTTCCTGATGCTGTTGGAGTGCCGAGGAATCGTAGCCGTCCCCTTTAAAAGCGCTGGTTGTAGTCCTTCCCTCGGCAAACACAGCAGTCCCCTCTCTGAAGGGCCTGGGGGCCTGGGTGTGGCACAGCATGCTCACAGGGGCAGGGGCTTTTCGCAGGGAAAAGGGTGCACACCCAAAGCGCCCAGGAGTCCTGAGAAGGGCAGCACCGCTCAAATAAAGCACTACAGTGACTAAGACCTCCAAGAGCTTGCTGTATGCTCCGATCCATTAGGGCGACTCAAAGGCTTTCTCGAGGCATGCCCTCTCGTGGGCGTTCCCTGTAGTCCTACAGCCTGACAGGAGGAGCTCCCAGCACGGCTCCGGAAGCCCCCTGAGAACTGAGAGAAAAATTCCCTCTCTTCCCCGAGCCCTGCCTCCCGCGCCTAGAGGCCCGTCAGAAACGGTGTTATTCAGGTAGCTCCAAGGCAGCACGAATGGAGCTTTCAAAATGGGAATTCAAGGCTTCTGCCCTCCGGCCCCCACTTCCAGTGAACACGTAGTCCACTCCCTTGGCATTTCTAGTAAGTGCCCAGGGACACTAGCTACGCACTCGCTCCTGCCCTGAATCCACTTTTCTTCCCAGGGTGTTCTGTATGTAGCCAACTCCCTCATCCAAGGAACCCTCTAGGTAGCCTCTATCGGGCCATAGCCTCAACCAAAGGCTTGCAGTGTAAGAGGAAGCACTGTACTTCAGTGGCAGCGGGAACGCAAGCCGACTGTCTCCTGCAGGTATGGTGCCCTCGGCGAAGGGTTCCTGGAAGGGCTGCGAAGCAGATGGTTTCCCTAAGTGCAGCTCAGACGAGGGCAATGAGGCAGAGTTCCTTGACAAGTGGCCCGTGAGAGAACAGTTTCCCTGGAGCTGCTGCCGTGCCGAGGAAATCTACCTCTCCCCAGGGTGGTGTGCAGGGCGTTGCCCTACACTCGGCATACACAGAGTGACTGGGAAGGGCTGCCGGCCTGGATGCCGCTGAGCAGGCCAGGGGAGCCTCCCGGTATTCAGTGGTCTTGCACGGAATCGGGTGCAAACAGGAGGGCCCTGGGTGTCTTGAACGGCGCACTAGCAGGAAGAGAAAGCAGAGCCGCGACGAAGGCCCCTTGGAAAGTGCTGCATGCCTCCGCTTCAGCAGGGCAATAGAGCGACTTTGCTCGAGGCAGGGGCTGACGTTCGGTCTCCAGGTAGGTGTAGAGCAGAGCGGCATGAGCTCCCAACCAGGCCCTGGACGCACCGTGTTTTACGAGAGAGCACTCATTTTCTTCCCAGAGCCATGCCTCCCGTGCACGAGAGGCCCGTCAGAGAGGGTGTCTCTCCGTGTAATTCAAGGCCCTACGGAGGGAACTTTCCACCTGTGCCTTCAGGCCCGCACCTGAAGCCCGACAGGCGGTAAACGTCACCTGGGGCTTCAACGAGGCTCAAACCACACAAGGTACACAACGGGCCCTTCCCTGGATCAGCGTGTTTACGCAGGGTGTTCTGAGTGGAGCAAACGGCCTCAACCAAGGCAGGCGCCCTTTACGCATGTAAGCGTCTGCCTCTTCCAAACGACCGATGTGTTGCCTGAAGAACTCTGCTTTAGCTGCCGCTGCAATGCAAGCGGACTTTCTCCGTGAGTAGAGCGACTTTCCAACGGAGGTGCCAGAAGGCGTTCTAAGCAGACTATTTCCTCAGGGCAGCTGAGAGAAGGTCCATGTGGAAAACTTCCAGGGCACGGCGGACCGGCTAGAAACGCGTTCCTGATGCTGTCGGAGTGCCGAGGAATCGTAGCCGTCCCCTTTAAAAGCGCTGGTTGTAGTCCTTCCCTCGGCAAACACAGCAGTCCCCTCTCTGAAGGGCCTGGGGGCCTGGGTGTGGCACAGCATGCTCACAGGGGCAGGGGCTTTTCGCAGGGAAAAGGGTGCACGCCCAAAGCGCCTAGGAGTCCTGAGAAGGGCAGCACCGCTCAAATAAAGCACTACAGTGACTAAGACCTCCAAGAGCTTGCTGTATGCTCCGATCCATTAGGGCGACTCAAAGGCTTTCTCGAGGCATGCCCTCTCGTGGGCGTTCCCTGTAGTCCTACAGCCCGACAGGAGGAGCTCCCAGCACGGCTCCGGAAGCCCCCTGAGAACTGAGAGAAAAATTCCCTCTCTTCCCCGAGCCCTGCCTCCCGCGCCTAGAGGCCCGTCAGAAACGGTGTTATTCAGGTAGCTCCAAGGCAGCACGAATGGAGCTTTCAAAATGGGAATTCAAGGCTTCTGCCCTCCGGCCCCCACTTCCAGTGAACACGTAGTCCACCCCCTTGGCATTTCTAGTAAGTGCCCAGGGACACTAGCTACGCACTCGCTCCTGCCCTGAATCCACTTTTCTTCCCAGGGTGTTCTGTATGTAGCCAACTCCCTCATCCAAGGAACCCTCTAGGTAGCCTCTATCGGGCCATAGCCTCAACCAAAGGCTTGCAGTGTAAGAGGAAGCACTGTACTTCAGTGGCAGCGGGAACGCAAGCCGACTGTCTCCTGCAGGTATGGTGCCCTCGGCGAAGGGTTCCTGGAAGGGCTGCGAAGCAGATGGTTTCCCTAAGTGCAGCTCAGACGAGGGCAATGAGGCAGAGTTCCTTGACAAGTGGCCCGTGAGAGAACAGTTTCCCTGGAGCTGCTGCCGTGCCGAGGAAATCTACCTCTCCCCAGGGTGGTGTGCAGGGCGTTGCCCTACACTCGGCATACACAGAGTGACTGGGAAGGGCTGCCGGCCTGGATGCCGCTGAGCAGGCCAGGGGAGCCTCCCGGTATTCAGTGGTCTTGCACGGAATCGGGTGCAAACAGGAGGGCCCTGGGTGTCTTGAACGGCGCACTAGCAAGAAGAGAAAGCAGAGCCGCGACGAAGGCCCCTTGGAAAGTGCTGCATGCCTCCGCTTCAGCAGGGCAATAGAGCGACTTTGCTCGAGGCAGGGGCTGACGTTCGGTCTCCAGGTAGGTGTAGAGCAGAGCGGCATGAGCTCCCAACCAGGCCCTGGACGCACCGTGTTTTACGAGAGAGCACTCATTTTCTTCCCAGAGCCATGCCTCCCGTGCATGAGAGGCCCGTCAGAGAGGGTGTCTCTCCGTGTAATTCAAGGCCCTACGGAGGGAACTTTCCAACTGTGCCTTCAGGCCCGCACCTGAAGCCCGACAGGCGGTAAACGTCACCTGGGGCTTCAACGAGGCTCAAACCACACAAGGTACACAACGGGCCCTTCCCTGGATCAGCGTGTTTACGCAGGGTGTTCTGAGTGGAGCAAACGGCCTCAACCAAGGCAGGCGCCCTTTACGCATGTAAGCGTCTGCCTCTTCCAAACGACCGATGTGTTGCCTGAAGAACTCTGCTTTAGCTGCCGCTGCAATGCAAGCGGACTTTCTCCGTGAGTAGAGCGACTTTCCAACGGAGGTGCCAGAAGGCGTTCTAAGCAGACTATTTCCTCAGGGCAGCTGAGAGAAGGTCCATGTGGAAAACTTCCAGGGCACGGCGGACCGGCTAGAAACGCGTTCCTGATGCTGTTGGAGTGCCGAGGAATCGTAGCCGTCCCCTTTAAAAGCGCTGGTTGTAGTCCTTCCCTCGGCAAACACAGCAGTCCCCTCTCTGAAGGGCCTGGGGGCCTGGGTGTGGCACAGCATGCTCACAGGGGCAGGGGCTTTTCGCAGGGAAAAGGGTGCACGCCCAAAGCGCCTAGGGGTCCTGAGAAGGGCAGCACCGCTCAAATAAAGCACTACACTGACTAAGACCTCCAAGAGCTTGCTGTATGCTCCGATCCATTAGGGCGACTCAAAGGCTTTCTCGAGGCATGCCCTCTCGTGGGCGTTCCCTGTAGTCCTACAGCCCGACAGGAGGAGCTCCCAGCACGGCTCCGGAAGCCCCCTGAGAACTGAGAGAAAAATTCCTTCTCTTCCCCGAGCCCTGCCTCCCGCGCCTAGAGGCCCGTCAGAAACGGTGTTATTCAGGTAGCTCCAAGGCAGCACGAATGGAGCTTTCAAAATGGGAATTCAAGGCTTCTGCCCTCCGGCCCCCACTTCCAGTGAACACGTAGTCCACTCCCTTGGCATTTCTAGTAAGTGCCCAGGGACACTAGCTACGCACTCGCTCCTGCCCTGAATCCACTTTTCTTCCCAGGGTGTTCTGTATGTAGCCAACTCCCTCATCCAAGGAACCCTCTAGGTAGCCTCTATCGGGCCATAGCCTCAACCAAAGGCTTGCAGTGTAAGAGGAAGCACTGTACTTCAGTGGCAGCGGGAACGCAAGCCGACTGTCTCCTGCAGGTATGGTGCCCTCGGCGAAGGGTTCCTGGAAGGGCTGCGAAGCAGATGGTTTCCCTAAGTGCAGCTCAGACGAGGGCAATGAGGCAGAGTTCCTTGACAAGTGGCCCGTGAGAGAACAGTTTCCCTGGAGCTGCTGCCGTGCCGAGGAAATCTACCTCTCCCCAGGGTGGTGTGCAGGGCGTTGCCCTACACTCGGCATACACAGAGTGACTGGGAAGGGCTGCCGGCCTGGATGCCGCTGAGCAGGCCAGGGGAGCCTCCCGGTATTCAGTGGTCTTGCACGGAATCGGGTGCAAACAGGAGGGCCCTGGGTGTCTTGAACGGCGCACTAGCAAGAAGAGAAAGCAGAGCCGCGTCGAAGGCCCCTTGGAAAGTGCTGCATGCCTCCGCTTCAGCAGGGCAATAGAGCGACTTTGCTCGAGGCAGGGGCTGACGTTCGGTCTCCAGGTAGGTGTAGAGCAGAGCGGCATGAGCTCCCAACCAGGCCCTGGACGCACCGTGTTTTACGAGAGAGCACTCATTTTCTTCCCAGAGCCATGCCTCCCGTGTACGAGAGGCCCGTCAGAGAGGGTGTCTCTCCGTGTAATTCAAGGCCCTACGGAGGGAACTTTCCAACTGTGCCTTCAGGCCCGCACCTGAAGCCCGACAGGCGGTAAACGTCACCTGGGGCTTCAACGAGGCTCAAACCACACAAGGTACACAACGGGCCCTTCCCTGGATCAGCGTGTTTACGCAGGGTGTTCTGAGTGGAGCAAACGGCCTCAACCAAGGCAGGCGCCCTTTACGCATGTAAGCGTCTGCCTCTTCCAAACGACCGATGTGTTGCCTGAAGAACTCTGCTTTAGCTGCCGCTGCAATGCAAGCGGACTTTCTCCGTGAGTAGAGCGACTTTCCAACGGAGGTGCCAGAAGGCGTTCTAAGCAGACTATTTCCTCAGGGCAGCTGAGAGAAGGTCCATGTGGAAAACTTCCAGGGCACGGCGGACCGGCTAGAAACGCGTTCCTGATGCTGTTGGAGTGCCGAGGAATCGTAGCCGTCCCCTTTAAAAGCGCTGGTTGTAGTCCTTCCCTCGGCAAACACAGTAGTCCCCTCTCTGAAGGGCCTGGGGGCCTGGGTGTGGCACAGCATGCTCACAGGGGCAGGGGCTTTTCGCAGGGAAAAGGGTGCACGCCCAAAGCGCCTAGGGGTCCTGAGAAGGGCAGCACCGCTCAAATAAAGCACTACAGTGACTAAGACCTCCAAGAGCTTGCTGTATGCTCCGATCCATTAGGGCGACTCAAAGGCTTTCTCGAGGCATGCCCTCTCGTGGGCGTTCCCTGTAGTCCTACAGCCCGACAGGAGGAGCTCCCAGCACGGCTCCGGAAGCCCCCTGAGAACTGAGAGAAAAATTCCTTCTCTTCCCCGAGCCCTGCCTCCCGCGCCTAGAGGCCCGTCAGAAACGGTGTTATTCAGGTAGCTCCAAGGCAGCACGAATGGAGCTTTCAAAATGGGAATTCAAGGCTTCTGCCCTCCGGCCCCCACTTCCAGTGAACACGTAGTCCACCCCCTTGGCATTTCTAGTAAGTGCCCAGGGACACTAGCTACGCACTCGCTCCTGCCCTGAATCCACTTTTCTTCCCAGGGTGTTCTGTATGTAGCCAACTCCCTCATCCAAGGAACCCTCTAGGTAGCCTCTATCGGGCCATAGCCTCAACCAAAGGCTTGCAGTGTAAGAGGAAGCACTGTACTTCAGTGGCAGCGGGAACGCAAGCCGACTGTCTCCTGCAGGTATGGTGCCCTCGGCGAAGGGTTCCTGGAAGGGCTGCGAAGCAGATGGTTTCCCTAAGTGCAGCTCAGACGAGGGCAATGAGGCAGAGTTCCTTGACAAGTGGCCCGTGAGAGAACAGTTTCCCTGGAGCTGCTGCCGTGCCGAGGAAATCTACCTCTCCCCAGGGTGGTGTGCAGGGCGTTGCCCTACACTCGGCATACACAGAGTGACTGGGAAGGGCTGCCGGCCTGGATGCCGCTGAGCAGGCCAGGGGAGCCTCCCGGTATTCAGTGGTCTTGCACGGAATCGGGTGCAAACAGGAGGGCCCTGGGTGTCTTGAACGGCGCACTAGCAAGAAGAGAAAGCAGAGCCGCGACGAAGGCCCCTTGGAAAGTGCTGCATGCCTCCGCTTCAGCAGGGCAATAGAGCGACTTTGCTCGAGGCAGGGGCTGACGTTCGGTCTCCTGGTAGGTGTAGAGCAGAGCGGCATGAGCTCCCAACCAGGCCCTGGACGCACCGCGTTTTACGAGAGAGCACTCATTTTCTTCCCAGAGCCATGCCTCCCGTGCACGAGAGGTCCGTCAGAGAGGGTGCCTCTCCGTGTAATTCAAGGCCCTACGGAGGGAACTTTCCAACTGTGCCTTCAGGCCCGCACCTGAAGCCCGACAGGCGGTAAACGTCACCTGGGGCTTCAACGAGGCTCAAACCACACAAGGTACACAACGGGCCCTTCCCTGGATCAGCGTGTTTACGCAGGGTGTTCTGAGTGGAGCAAACGGCCTCAACCAAGACAGGCGCCCTTTACGCATGTAAGCGTCTGCCTCTTCCAAACGACCGATGTGTTGCCTGAAGAACTCTGCTTTAGCTGCCGCTGCAATGCAAGCGGACTTTCTCCGTGAGTAGAGCGACTTTCCAACGGAGGTGCCAGAAGGCGTTCTAAGCAGACTATTTCCTCAGGGCAGCTGAGAGAAGGTCCATGTGGAAAACTTCCAGGGCACGGCGGACCGGCTAGAAACGCGTTCCTGATGCTGTTGGAGTGCCGAGGAATCGTAGCCGTCCCCTTTAAAAGCGCTGGTTGTAGTCCTTCCCTCGGCAAACACAGCAGTCCCCTCTCTGAAGGGCCTGGGGGCCTGGGTGTGGCACAGCATGCTCACAGGGGCAGGGGCTTTTCGCAGGGAAAAGGGTGCACACCCAAAGCGCCCAGGAGTCCTGAGAAGGGCAGCACCGCTCAAATAAAGCACTACAGTGACTAAGACCTCCAAGAGCTTGCTGTATGCTCCGATCCATTAGGGCGACTCAAAGGCTTTCTCGAGGCATGCCCTCTCGTGGGCGTTCCCTGTAGTCCTACACCCCGACAGGAGGAGCTCCCAGCACGGCTCCGGAAGCCCCCTGAGAACTGAGAGAAAAATTCCTTCTCTTCCCCGAGCCCTGCCTCCCGCGCCTAGAGGCCCGTCAGAAACGGTGTTATTCAGGTAGCTCCAAGGCAGCACGAATGGAGCTTTCAAAATGGGAATTCAAGGCTTCTGCCCTCCGGCCCCCACTTCCAGTGAACACGTAGTCCACCCCCTTGGCATTTCTAGTAAGTGCCCAGGGACACTAGCTACGCACTCGCTCCTGCCCTGAATCCACTTTTCTTCCCAGGGTGTTCTGTATGTAGCCAACTCCCTCATCCAAGGAACCCTCTAGGTAGCCTCTATCGGGCCATAGCCTCAACCAAAGGCTTGCAGTGTAAGAGGAAGCACTGTACTTCAGTGGCAGCGGGAACGCAAGCCGACTGTCTCCTGCAGGTATGGTGCCCTCGGCGAAGGGTTCCTGGAAGGGCTGCGAAGCAGATGGTTTCCCTAAGTGCAGCTCAGACGAGGGCAATGAGGCAGAGTTCCTTGACAAGTGGCCCGTGAGAGAACAGTTTCCCTGGAGCTGCTGCCGTGCCGAGGAAATCTACCTCTCCCCAGGGTGGTGTGCAGGGCGTTGCCCTACACTCGGCATACACAGAGTGACTGGGAAGGGCTGCCGGCCTGGATGCCGCTGAGCAGGCCAGGGGAGCCTCCCGGTATTCAGTGGTCTTGCACGGAATCGGGTGCAAACAGGAGGGCCCTGGGTGTCTTGAACGGCGCACTAGCAAGAAGAGAAAGCAGAGCCGCGACGAAGGCCCCTTGGAAAGTGCTGCATGCCTCCGCTTCAGCAGGGCAATAGAGCGACTTTGCTCGAGGCAGGGGCTGACGTTCGGTCTCCAGGTAGGTGTAGAGCAGAGCGGCATGAGCTCCCAACCAGGCCCTGGACGCACCGTGTTTTACGAGAGAGCACTCATTTTCTTCCCAGAGCCATGCCTCCCGTGTACGAGAGGCCCGTCAGAGAGGGTGCCTCTCCGTGTAATTCAAGGCCCTACGGAGGGAACTTTCCAACTGTGCCTTCAGGCCCGCACCTGAAGCCCGACAGGCGGTAAACGTCACCTGGGGCTTCAACGAGGCTCAAACCACACAAGGTACACAACGGGCCCTTCCCTGGATCAGCGTGTTTACGCAGGGTGTTCTGAGTGGAGCAAACGGCCTCAACCAAGGCAGGCGCCCTTTACGCATGTAAGCGTCTGCCTCTTCCAAACGACCGATGTGTTGCCTGAAGAACTCTGCTTTAGCTGCCGCTGCAATGCAAGCGGACTTTCTCCGTGAGTAGAGCGACTTTCCAACGGAGGTGCCAGAAGGCGTTCTAAGCAGACTATTTCCTCAGGGCAGCTGAGAGAAGGTCCATGTGCAAAACTTCCAGGGCACGGCGGACCGGCTAGAAACGCGTTCCTGATGCTGTTGGAGTGCCGAGGAATCGTAGCCGTCCCCTTTAAAAGCGCTGGTTGTAGTCCTTCCCTCGGCAAACACAGTAGTCCCCTCTCTGAAGGGCCTGGGGGCCTGGGTGTGGCACAGCATGCTCACAGGGGCAGGGGCTTTTCGCAGGGAAAAGGGTGCACGCCCAAAGCGCCCAGGGGTCCTGAGAAGGGCAGCACCGCTCAAATAAAGCACTACAGTGACTAAGACCTCCAAGAGCTTGCTGTATGCTCCGATCCATTAGGGCGACTCAAAGGCTTTCTCGAGGCATGCCCTCTCGTGGGCGTTCCCTGTAGTCCTACAGCCCGACAGGAGGAGCTCCCAGCACGGCTCCGGAAGCCCCCTGAGAACTGAGAGAAAAATTCCTTCTCTTCCCCGAGCCCTGCCTCCCGCGCCTAGAGGCCCGTCAGAAACGGTGTTATTCAGGTAGCTCCAAGGCAGCACGAATGGAGCTTTCAAAATGGGAAGTCAAGGCTTCTGCCCTCCGGCCCCCACTTCCAGTGAACACGTAGTCCACTCCCTTGGCATTTCTAGTAAGTGCCCAGGGACACTAGCTACGCACTCGCTCCTGCCCTGAATCCACTTTTCTTCCCAGGGTGTTCTGTATGTAGCCAACTCCCTCATCCAAGGAACCCTCTAGGTAGCCTCTATCGGGCCATAGCCTCAACCAAAGGCTTGCAGTGTAAGAGGAAGCACTGTACTTCAGTGGCAGCGGGAACGCAAGCCGACTGTCTCCTGCAGGTATGGTGCCCTCGGCGAAGGGTTCCTGGAAGGGCTGCGAAGCAGATGGTTTCCCTAGGTGCAGCTCAGACGAGGGCAATGAGGCAGAGTTCCTTGACAAGTGGCCCGTGAGAGAACAGTTTCCCTGGAGCTGCTGCCGTGCCGAGGAAATCTACCTCTCCCCAGGGTGGTGTGCAGGGCGTTGCCCTACACTCGGCATACACAGAGTGACTGGGAAGGGCTGCCGGCCTGGATGCCGCTGAGCAGGCCAGGGGAGCCTCCCGGTATTCAGTGGTCTTGCACGGAATCGGGTGCAAACAGGAGGGCCCTGGGTGTCTTGAACGGCGCACTAGCAAGAAGAGAAAGCAGAGCCGCGACGAAGGCCCCTTGGAAAGTGCTGCATGCCTCCGCTTCAGCAGGGCAAATAGGGCGACTTTGCTCGAGGCAGGGGCTGACGTTCGGTCTCCAGGTAGGTGTAGAGCAGAGCGGCATGAGCTCCCAACCAGGCCCTGGACGCACCGTGTTTTACGAGAGAGCACTCATTTTCTTCCCAGAGCCATGCCTCCCGTGTACGAGAGGCCCGTCAGAGAGGGTGCCTCTCCGTGTAATTCAAGGCCCTACGGAGGGAACTTTCCAACTGTGCCTTCAGGCCCGCACCTGAAGCCCGACAGGCGGTAAACGTCACCTGGGGCTTCAACAAGGCTCAAACCACACAAGGTACACAACGGGCCCTTCCCTGGATCAGCGTGTTTACGCAGGGTGTTCTGAGTGGAGCAAACGGCCTCAACCAAGGCAGGCGCCCTTTACGCATGTAAGCGTCTGCCTCTTCCAAACGACCGATGTGTTGCCTGAAGAACTCTGCTTTAGCTGCCGCTGCAATGCAAGCGGACTTTCTCCGTGAGTAGAGCGGCTTTCCAACGGAGGTGCCAGAAGGCGTTCTAAGCAGACTATTTCCTCAGGGCAGCTGAGAGAAGGTCCATGTGCAAAACTTCCAGGGCACGGCGGACCGGCTAGAAACGCGTTCCTGATGCTGTTGGAGTGCCGAGGAATCGTAGCCGTCCCCTTTAAAAGCGCTGGTTGTAGTCCTTCCCTCGGCAAACACAGTAGTCCCCTCTCTGAAGGGCCTGGGGGCCTGGGTGTGGCACAGCATGCTCACAGGGGCAGGGGCTTTTCGCAGGGAAAAGGGTGCACGCCCAAAGCGCCCAGGGGTCCTGAGAAGGGCAGCACCGCTCAAATAAAGCACTACAGTGACTAAGACCTCCAAGAGCTTGCTGTATGCTCCGATCCATTAGGGCGACTCAAAGGCTTTCTCGAGGCATGCCCTCTCGTGGGCGTTCCCTGTAGTCCTACAGCCCGACAGGAGGCGCTCCCAGCACGGCTCCGGAAGCCCCCTGAGAACTGAGAGAAAAATTCCTTCTCTTCCCCGAGCCCTGCCTCCCGCGCCTAGAGGCCCGTCAGAAACGGTGTTATTCAGGTAGCTCCAAGGCAGCACGAATGGAGCTTTCAAAATGGGAATTCAAGGCTTCTGCCCTCCGGCCCCCACTTCCAGTGAACACGTAGTCCACTCGCTTGGCATTTCTAGTAAGTGCCCAGGGACACTAGCTACGCACTCGCTCCTGCCCTGAATCCACTTTTCTTCCCAGGGTGTTCTGTATGTAGCCAACTCCCTCATCCAAGGAACCCTCTAGGTAGCCTCTATCGGGCCATAGCCTCAACCAAAGGCTTGCAGTGTAAGAGGAAGCACTGTACTTCAGTGGCAGCGGGAACGCAAGCCGACTGTCTCCTGCAGGTATGGTGCCCTCGGCGAAGGGTTCCTGGAAGGGCTGCGAAGCAGATGGTTTCCCTAGGTGCAGCTCAGACGAGGGCAATGAGGCAGAGTTCCTTGACAAGTGGCCCGTGAGAGAACAGTTTCCCTGGAGCTGCTGCCGTGCCGAGGAAATCTACCTCTCCCCAGGGTGGTGTGCAGGGCGTTGCCCTACACTCGGCGTACACAGAGTGACTGGGAAGGGCTGCCGGCCTGGATGCCGCTGAGCAGGCCAGGGGAGCCTCCCGGTATTCAGTGGTCTTGCACGGAATCGGGTGCAAACAGGAGGGCCCTGGGTGTCTTGAACGGCGCACTAGCAAGAAGAGAAAGCAGAGCCGCGACGAAGGCCCCTTGGAAAGTGCTGCATGCCTCCGCTTCAGCAGGGCAAATAGGGCGACTTTGCTCGAGGCAGGGGCTGACGTTCGGTCTCCAGGTAGGTGTAGAGCAGAGCGGCATGAGCTCCCAACCAGGCCCTGGACGCACCGTGTTTTACGAGAGAGCACTCATTTTCTTCCCAGAGCCATGCCTCCCGTGCACGAGAGGCCCGTCAGAGAGGGTGCCTCTCCGTGTAATTCAAGGCCCTACGGACGGAACTTTCCAACTGTGCCTTCAGGCCCGCACCTGAAGCCCGACAGGCGGTAAACGTCACCTGGGGCTTCAACAAGGCTCAAACCACACAAGGTACACAACGGGCCCTTCCCTGGATCAGCGTGTTTACGCAGGGTGTTCTGAGTGGAGCAAACGGCCTCAACCAAGGCAGGCGCCCTTTACGCATGTAAGCGTCTGCCTCTTCCAAACGACCGATGTGTTGCCTGAAGAACTCTGCTTTAGCTGCCGCTGCAATGCAAGCGGACTTTCTCCGTGAGTAGAGCGTCTTTCCAACGGAGGTGCCAGAAGGCGTTCTAAGCAGACTATTTCCTCAGGGCAGCTGAGAGAAGGTCCATGTGCAAAACTTCCAGGGCACGGCGGACCGGCTAGAAACGCGTTCCTGATGCTGTTGGAGTGCCGAGGAATCGTAGCCGTCCCCTTTAAAAGCGCTGGTTGTAGTCCTTCCCTCGGCAAACACAGTAGTCCCCTCTCTGAAGGGCCTGGGGGCCTGGGTGTGGCACAGCATGCTCACAGGGGCAGGGGCTTTTCGCAGGGAAAAGGGTGCACGCCCAAAGCGCCTAGGGGTCCTGAGAAGGGCAGCACCGCTCAAATAAAGCACTACAGTGACTAAGACCTCCAAGAGCTTGCTGTATGCTCCGATCCATTAGGGCGACTCAAAGGCTTTCTCGAGGCATGCCCTCTCGTGGGCGTTCCCTGTAGTCCTACAGCCCGACAGGAGGAGCTCCCAGCACGGCTCCGGAAGCCCCCTGAGAACTGAGAGAAAAATTCCCTCTCTTCCCCGAGCCCTGCCTCCCGCGCCTAGAGGCCCGTCAGAAACGGTGTTATTCAGGTAGCTCCAAGGCAGCACGAATGGAGCTTTCAAAATGGGAAGTCAAGGCTTCTGCCCTCCGGCCCCCACTTCCAGTGAACACGTAGTCCACTCCCTTGGCATTTCTAGTAAGTGCCCAGGGACACTAGCTACGCACTCGCTCCTGCCCTGAATCCACTTTTCTTCCCAGGGTGTTCTGTATGTAGCCAACTCCCTCATCCAAGGAACCCTCTAGGTAGCCTCTATCGGGCCATAGCCTCAACCAAAGGCTTGCAGTGTAAGAGGAAGCACTGTACTTCAGTGGCAGCGGGAACGCAAGCCGACTGTCTCCTTCAGGTATGGTGCCCTCGGCTAAGGGTTCCTGGAAGGGCTGCGAAGCAGATGGTTTCCCTAGGTGCAGCTCAGACGAGGGCAATGAGGCAGAGTTCCTTGACAAGTGGCCCGTGAGAGAACAGTTTCCCTGGAGCTGCTGCCGTGCCGAGGAAATCTACCTCTCCCCAGGGTGGTGTGCAGGGCGTTGCCCTACACTCGGCATACACAGAGTGACTGGGAAGGGCTGCCGGCCTGGATGCCGCTGAGCAGGCCAGGGGAGCCTCCCGGTATTCAGTGGTCTTGCACGGAATCGGGTGCAAACAGGAGGGCCCTGGGTGTCTTGAACGGCGCACTAGCAAGAAGAGAAAGCAGAGCCGCGACGAAGGCCCCTTGGAAAGTGCTGCATGCCTCCGCTTCAGCAGGGCAAATAGGGCGACTTTGCTCGAGGCAGGGGCTGACGTTCGGTCTCCAGGTAGGTGTAGAGCAGAGCGGCATGAGCTCCCAACCAGGCCCTGGACGCACCGTGTTTTACGAGAGAGCACTCATTTTCTTCCCAGAGCCATGCCTCCCGTGTACGAGAGGCCCGTCAGAGAGGGTGCCTCTCCGTGTAATTCAAGGCCCTACGGAGGGAACTTTCCAACTGTGCCTTCAGGCCCGCACCTGAAGCCCGACAGGCGGTAAACGTCACCTGGGGCTTCAACAAGGCTCAAACCACACAAGGTACACAACGGGCCCTTCCCTGGATCAGCGTGTTTACGCAGGGTGTTCTGAGTGGAGCAAACGGCCTCAACCAAGGCAGGCGCCCTTTACGCATGTAAGCGTCTGCCTCTTCCAAACGACCGATGTGTTGCCTGAAGAACTCTGCTTTAGCTGCCGCTGCAATGCAAGCGGACTTTCTCCGTGAGCAGAGCGACTTTCCAACGGAGGTGCCAGAAGGCGTTCTAAGCAGACTATTTCCTCAGGGCAGCTGAGAGAAGGTCCATGTGCAAAACTTCCAGGGCACGGCGGACCGGCTAGAAACGCGTTCCTGATGCTGTTGGAGTGCCGAGGAATCGTAGCCGTCCCCTTTAAAAGCGCTGGTTGTAGTCCTTCCCTCGGCAAACACAGTAGTCCCCTCTCTGAAGGGCCTGGGGGCCTGGGTGTGGCACAGCATGCTCACAGGGGCAGGGGCTTTTCGCAGGGAAAAGGGTGCACGCCCAAAGCGCCTAGGGGTCCTGAGAAGGGCAGCACCGCTCAAATAAAGCACTACAGTGACTAAGACCTCCAAGAGCTTGCTGTATGCTCCGATCCATTAGGGCGACTCAAAGGCTTTCTCGAGGCATGCCCTCTCGTGGGCGTTCCCTGTAGTCCTACAGCCCGACAGGAGGAGCTCCCAGCACGGCTCCGGAAGCCCCCTGAGAACTGAGAGAAAAATTCCCTCTCTTCCCCGAGCCCTGCCTCCCGCGCCTAGAGGCCCGTCAGAAACGGTGTTATTCAGGTAGCTCCAAGGCAGCACGAATGGAGCTTTCAAAATGGGAAGTCAAGGCTTCTGCCCTCCGGCCCCCACTTCCAGTGAACACGTAGTCCACTCCCTTGGCATTTCTAGTAAGTGCCCAGGGACACTAGCTACGCACTCGCTCCTGCCCTGAATCCACTTTTCTTCCCAGGGTGTTCTGTATGTAGCCAACTCCCTCATCCAAGGAACCCTCTAGGTAGCCTCTATCGGGCCATAGCCTCAACCAAAGGCTTGCAGTGTAAGAGGAAGCACTGTACTTCAGTGGCAGCGGGAACGCAAGCCGACTGTCTCCTGCAGGTATGGTGCCCTCGGCGAAGGGTTCCTGGAAGGGCTGCGAAGCAGATGGTTTCCCTAAGTGCAGCTCAGACGAGGGCAATGAGGCAGAGTTCCTTGACAAGTGGCCCGTGAGAGAACAGTTTCCCTGGAGCTGCTGCCGTGCCGAGGAAATCTACCTCTCCCCAGGGTGGTGTGCAGGGCGTTGCCCTACACTCGGCATACACAGAGTGACTGGGAAGGGCTGCCGGCCTGGATGCCGCTGAGCAGGCCAGGGGAGCCTCCCGGTATTCAGTGGTCTTGCACGGAATCGGGTGCAAACAGGAGGGCCCTGGGTGTCTTGAACGGCGCACTAGCAAGAAGAGAAAGCAGAGCCGCGACGAAGGCCCCTTGGAAAGTGCTGCATGCCTCCGCTTCAGCAGGGCAAATAGGGCGACTTTGCTCGAGGCAGGGGCTGACGTTCGGTCTCCAGGTAGGTGTAGAGCAGAGCGGCATGAGCTCCCAACCAGGCCCTGGACGCACCGTGTTTTACGAGAGAGCACTCATTTTCTTCCCAGAGCCATGCCTCCCGTGTACGAGAGGCCCGTCAGAGAGGGTGCCTCTCCGTGTAATTCAAGGCCCTACGGAGGGAACTTTCCAACTGTGCCTTCAGGCCCGCACCTGAAGCCCGACAGGCGGTAAACGTCACCTGGGGCTTCAACAAGGCTCAAACCACACAAGGTACACAACGGGCCCTTCCCTGGATCAGCGTGTTTACGCAGGGTGTTCTGAGTGGAGCAAACGGCCTCAACCAAGGCAGGCGCCCTTTACGCATGTAAGCGTCTGCCTCTTCCAAACGACCGATGTGTTGCCTGAAAAACTCTGCTTTAGCTGCCGCTGCAATGCAAGCGGACTTTCTCCGTGAGTAGAGCGGCTTTCCAACGGAGGTGCCAGAAGGCGTTCTAAGCAGACTATTTCCTCAGGGCAGCTGAGAGAAGGTCCATGTGCAAAACTTCCAGGGCACGGCGGACCGGCTAGAAACGCGTTCCTGATGCTGTTGGAGTGCCGAGGAATCGTAGCCGTCCCCTTTAAAAGCGCTGGTTGTAGTCCTTCCCTCGGCAAACACAGTAGTCCCCTCTCTGAAGGGCCTGGGGGCCTGGGTGTGGCACAGCATGCTCACAGGGGCAGGGGCTTTTCGCAGGGAAAAGGGTGCACGCCCAAAGCGCCTAGGGGTCCTGAGAAGGGCAGCACCGCTCAAATAAAGCACTACAGTGACTAAGACCTCCAAGAGCTTGCTGTATGCTCCGATCCATTAGGGCGACTCAAAGGCTTTCTCGAGGCATGCCCTCTCGTGGGCGTTCCCTGTAGTCCTACAGCCCGACAGGAGGAGCTCCCAGCACGGCTCCGGAAGCCCCCTGAGAACTGAGAGAAAAATTCCCTCTCTTCCCCGAGCCCTGCCTCCCGCGCCTAGAGGCCCGTCAGAAACGGTGTTATTCAGGTAGCTCCAAGGCAGCACGAATGGAGCTTTCAAAATGGGAAGTCAAGGCTTCTGCCCTCCGGCCCCCACTTCCAGTGAACACGTAGTCCACTCCCTTGGCATTTCTAGTAAGTGCCCAGGGACACTAGCTACGCACTCGCTCCTGCCCTGAATCCACTTTTCTTCCCAGGGTGTTCTGTATGTAGCCAACTCCCTCATCCAAGGAACCCTCTAGGTAGCCTCTATCGGGCCATAGCCTCAACCAAAGGCTTGCAGTGTAAGAGGAAGCACTGTACTTCAGTGGCAGCGGGAACGCAAGCCGACTGTCTCCTGCAGGTATGGTGCCCTCGGCGAAGGGTTCCTGGAAGGGCTGCGAAGCAGATGGTTTCCCTAGGTGCAGCTCAGACGAGGGCAATGAGGCAGAGTTCCTTGACAAGTGGCCCGTGAGAGAACAGTTTCCCTGGAGCTGCTGCCGTGCCGAGGAAATCTACCTCTCCCCAGGGTGGTGTGCAGGGCGTTGCCCTACACTCGGCATACACAGAGTGACTGGGAAGGGCTGCCGGCCTGGATGCCGCTGAGCAGGCCAGGGGAGCCTCCCGGTATTCAGTGGTCTTGCACGGAATCGGGTGCAAACAGGAGGGCCCTGGGTGTCTTGAACGGCGCACTAGCAAGAAGAGAAAGCAGAGCCGCGACGAAGGCCCCTTGGAAAGTGCTGCATGCCTCCGCTTCAGCAGGGCAAATAGGGCGACTTCGCTCGAGGCAGGGGCTGACGTTCGGTCTCCAGGTAGGTGTAGAGCAGAGCGGCATGAGCTCCCAACCAGGCCCTGGACGCACCGTGTTTTACGAGAGAGCACTCATTTTCTTCCCAGAGCCATGCCTCCCGTGTACGAGAGGCCCGTCAGAGAGGGTGCCTCTCCGTGTAATTCAAGGCCCTACGGAGGGAACTTTCCAACTGTGCCTTCAGGCCCGCACCTGAAGCCCGACAGGCGGTAAACGTCACCTGGGGCTTCAACAAGGCTCAAACCACACAAGGTACACAACGGGCCCTTCCCTGGATCAGCGTGTTTACGCAGGGTGTTCTGAGTGGAGCAAACGGCCTCAACCAAGGCAGGCGCCCTTTACGCATGTAAGCGTCTGCCTCTTCCAAACGACCGATGTGTTGCCTGAAGAACTCTGCTTTAGCTGCCGCTGCAATGCAAGCGGACTTTCTCCGTGAGCAGAGCGACTTTCCAACGGAGGTGCCAGAAGGCGTTCTAAGCAGACTATTTCCTCAGGGCAGCTGAGAGAAGGTCCATGTGGAAAACTTCCAGGGCACGGCGGACCGGCTAGAAACGCGTTCCTGATGCTGTTGGAGTGCCGAGGAATCGTAGCCGTCCCCTTTAAAAGCGCTGGTTGTAGTCCTTCCCTCGGCAAACACAGCAGTCCCCTCTCTGAAGGGCCTGGGGGCCTGGGTGTGGCACAGCATGCTCACAGGGGCAGGGGCTTTTCGCAGGGAAAAGGGTGCACACCCAAAGCGCCCAGGAGTCCTGAGAAGGGCAGCACCGCTCAAATAAAGCACTACAGTGACTAAGACCTCCAAGAGCTTGCTGTATGCTCCGATCCATTAGGGCGACTCAAAGGCTTTCTCGAGGCATGCCCTCTCGTGGGCGTTCCCTGTAGTCCTACAGCCCGACAGGAGGAGCTCCCAGCACGGCTCCGGAAGCCCCCTGAGAACTGAGAGAAAAATTCCTTCTCTTCCCCGAGCCCTGCCTCCCGCGCCTAGAGGCCCGTCAGAAACGGTGTTATTCAGGTAGCTCCAAGGCAGCACGAATGGAGCTTTCAAAATGGGAATTCAAGGCTTCTGCCCTCCGGCCCCCACTTCCAGTGAACACGTAGTCCACTCCCTTGGCATTTCTAGTAAGTGCCCAGGGACACTAGCTACGCACTCGCTCCTGCCCTGAATCCACTTTTCTTCCCAGGGTGTTCTGTATGTAGCCAACTCCCTCATCCAAGGAACCCTCTAGGTAGCCTCTATCGGGCCATAGCCTCAACCAAAGGCTTGCAGTGTAAGAGGAAGCACTGTACTTCAGTGGCAGCGGGAACGCAAGCCGACTGTCTCCTGCAGGTATGGTGCCCTCGGCGAAGGGTTCCTGGAAGGGCTGCGAAGCAGATGGTTTCCCTAAGTGCAGCTCAGACGAGGGCAATGAGGCAGAGTTCCTTGACAAGTGGCCCGTGAGAGAACAGTTTCCCTGGAGCTGCTGCCGTGCCGAGGAAATCTACCTCTCCCCAGGGTGGTGTGCAGGGCGTTGCCCTACACTCGGCATACACAGAGTGACTGGGAAGGGCTGCCGGCCTGGATGCCGCTGAGCAGGCCAGGGGAGCCTCCCGGCATTCAGTGGTCTTGCACGGAATCGGGTGCAAACAGGAGGGCCCTGGGTGTCTTGAACGGCGCACTAGCAAGAAGAGAAAGCAGAGCCGCGACGAAGGCCCCTTGGAAAGTGCTGCATGCCTCCGCTTCAGCAGGGCAATAGAGCGACTTTGCTCGAGGCAGGGGCTGACGTTCGGTCTCCAGGTAGGTGTAGAGCAGAGCGGCATGAGCTCCCAACCAGGCCCTGGACGCACCGTGTTTTACGAGAGAGCACTCATTTTCTTCCCAGAGCCATGCCTCCCGTGCACGAGAGGCCCGTCAGAGAGGGTGCCTCTCCGTGTAATTCAAGGCCCTACGGAGGGAACTTTCCAACTGTGCCTTCAGGCCCGCACCTGAAGCCCGACAGGCGGTAAACGTCACCTGGGGCTTCAACGAGGCTCAAACCACACAAGGTACACAACGGGCCCTTCCCTGGATCAGCGTGTTTACGCAGGGTGTTCTGAGTGGAGCAAACGGCCTCAACCAAGGCAGGCGCCCTTTACGCATGTAAGCGTCTGCCTCTTCCAAACGACCGATGTGTTGCCTGAAGAACTCTGCTTTAGCTGCCGCTGCAATGCAAGCGGACTTTCTCCGGGAGCAGAGCGACTTTCCAACGGAGGTGCCAGAAGGCGTTCTAAGCAGACTATTTCCTCAGGGCAGCTGAGAGAAGGTCCATGTGGAAAACTTCCAGGGCACGGCGGACCGGCTAGAAACGCGTTCCTGATGCTGTTGGAGTGCCGAGGAATCGTAGCCGTCCCCTTTAAAAGCGCTGGTTGTAGTCCTTCCCTCGGCAAACACAGCAGTCCCCTCTCTGAAGGGCCTGGGGGCCTGGGTGTGGCACAGCATGCTCACAGGGGCAGGGGCTTTTCGCAGGGAAAAGGGTGCACACCCAAAGCGCCCAGGAGTCCTGAGAAGGGCAGCACCGCTCAAATAAAGCACTACAGTGACTAAGACCTCCAAGAGCTTGCTGTATGCTCCGATCCATTAGGGCGACTCAAAGGCTTTCTCGAGGCATGCCCTCTCGTGGGCGTTCCCTGTAGTCCTACAGCCCGACAGGAGGAGCTCCCAGCACGGCTCCGGAAGCCCCCTGAGAACTGAGAGAAAAATTCCCTCTCTTCCCCGAGCCCTGCCTCCCGCGCCTAGAGGCCCGTCAGAAACGGTGTTATTCAGGTAGCTCCAAGGCAGCACGAATGGAGCTTTCAAAATGGGAAGTCAAGGCTTCTGCCCTCCGGCCCCCACTTCCAGTGAACACGTAGTCCACTCCCTTGGCATTTCTAGTAAGTGCCCAGGGACACTAGCTACGCACTCGCTCCTGCCCTGAATCCACTTTTCTTCCCAGGGTGTTCTGTATGTAGCCAACTCCCTCATCCAAGGAACCCTCTAGGTAGCCTCTATCGGGCCATAGCCTCAACCAAAGGCTTGCAGTGTAAGAGGAAGCACTGTACTTCAGTGGCAGCGGGAACGCAAGCCGACTGTCTCCTGCAGGTATGGTGCCCTCGGCGAAGGGTTCCTGGAAGGGCTGCGAAGCAGATGGTTTCCCTAAGTGCAGCTCAGACGAGGGCAATGAGGCAGAGTTCCTTGACAAGTGGCCCGTGAGAGAACAGTTTCCCTGGAGCTGCTGCCGTGCCGAGGAAATCTACCTCTCCCCAGGGTGGTGTGCAGGGCGTTGCCCTACACTCGGCATACACAGAGTGACTGGGAAGGGCTGCCGGCCTGGATGCCGCTGAGCAGGCCAGGGGAGCCTCCCGGCATTCAGTGGTCTTGCACGGAATCGGGTGCAAACAGGAGGGCCCTGGGTGTCTTGAACGGCGCACTAGCAAGAAGAGAAAGCAGAGCCGCGACGAAGGCCCCTTGGAAAGTGCTGCATGCCTCCGCTTCAGCAGGGCAATAGAGCGACTTTGCTCGAGGCAGGGGCTGACGTTCGGTCTCCAGGTAGGTGTAGAGCAGAGCGGCATGAGCTCCCAACCAGGCCCTGGACGCACCGTGTTTTACGAGAGAGCACTCATTTTCTTCCCAGAGCCATGCCTCCCGTGCACGAGAGGCCCGTCAGAGAGGGTGCCTCTCCGTGTAATTCAAGGCCCTACGGAGGGAACTTTCCAACTGTGCCTTCAGGCCCGCACCTGAAGCCCGACAGGCGGTAAACGTCACCTGGGGCTTCAACGAGGCTCAAACCACACAAGGTACACAACGGGCCCTTCCCTGGATCAGCGTGTTTACGCAGGGTGTTCTGAGTGGAGCAAACGGCCTCAACCAAGGCAGGCGCCCTTTACGCATGTAAGCGTCTGCCTCTTCCAAACGACCGATGTGTTGCCTGAAGAACTCTGCTTTAGCTGCCGCTGCAATGCAAGCGGACTTTCTCCGGGAGCAGAGCGACTTTCCAACGGAGGTGCCAGAAGGCGTTCTAAGCAGACTATTTCCTCAGGGCAGCTGAGAGAAGGTCCATGTGGAAAACTTCCAGGGCACGGCGGACCGGCTAGAAACGCGTTCCTGATGCTGTTGGAGTGCCGAGGAATCGTAGCCGTCCCCTTTAAAAGCGCTGGTTGTAGTCCTTCCCTCGGCAAACACAGCAGTCCCCTCTCTGAAGGGCCTGGGGGCCTGGGTGTGGCACAGCATGCTCACAGGGGCAGGGGCTTTTCGCAGGGAAAAGGGTGCACGCCCAAAGCGCCCAGGAGTCCTGAGAAGGGCAGCACCGCTCAAATAAAGCACTACAGTGACTAAGACCTCCAAGAGCTTGCTGTATGCTCCGATCCATTAGGGCGACTCAAAGGCTTTCTCGAGGCATGCCCTCTCGTGGGCGTTCCCTGTAGTCCTACAGCCCGACAGGAGGAGCTCCCAGCACGGCTCCGGAAGCCCCCTGAGAACTGAGAGAAAAATTCCTTCTCTTCCCCGAGCCCTGCCTCCCGCGCCTAGAGGCCCGTCAGAAACGGTGTTATTCAGGTAGCTCCAAGGCAGCACGAATGGAGCTTTCAAAATGGGAATTCAAGGCTCCTGCCCTCCGGCCCCCACTTCCAGTGAACACGTAGTCCACTCCCTTGGCATTTCTAGTAAGTGCCCAGGGACACTAGCTACGCACTCGCTCCTGCCCTGAATCCACTTTTCTTCCCAGGGTGTTCTGTATGTAGCCAACTCCCTCATCCAAGGAACCCTCTAGGTAGCCTCTATCGGGCCATAGCCTCAACCAAAGGCTTGCAGTGTAAGAGGAAGCACTGTACTTCAGTGGCAGCGGGAACGCAAGCCGACTGTCTCCTGCAGGTATGGTGCCCTCGGCTAAGGGTTCCTGGAAGGGCTGCGAAGCAGATGGTTTCCCTAAGTGCAGCTCAGACGAGGGCAATGAGGCAGAGTTCCTTGACAAGTGGCCCGTGAGAGAACAGTTTCCCTGGAGCTGCTGCCGTGCCGAGGAAATCTACCTCTCCCCAGGGTGGTGTGCAGGGCGTTGCCCTACACTCGGCATACACAGAGTGACTGGGAAGGGCTGCCGGCCTGGATGCCGCTGAGCAGGCCAGGGGAGCCTCCCGGCATTCAGTGGTCTTGCACGGAATCGGGTGCAAACAGGAGGGCCCTGGGTGTCTTGAACGGCGCACTAGCAAGAAGAGAAAGCAGAGCCGCGACGAAGGCCCCTTGGAAAGTGCTGCATGCCTCCGCTTCAGCAGGGCAATAGAGCGACTTTGCTCGAGGCAGGGGCTGACGTTCGGTCTCCAGGTAGGTGTAGAGCAGAGCGGCATGAGCTCCCAACCAGGCCCTGGACGCACCGTGTTTTACGAGAGAGCACTCATTTTCTTCCCAGAGCCATGCCTCCCGTGCACGAGAGGCCCGTCAGAGAGGGTGCCTCTCCGTGTAATTCAAGGCCCTACGGAGGGAACTTTCCAACTGTGCCTTCAGGCCCGCACCTGAAGCCCGACAGGCGGTAAACGTCACCTGGGGCTTCAACGAGGCTCAAACCACACAAGGTACACAACGGGCCCTTCCCTGGATCAGCGTGTTTACGCAGGGTGTTCTGAGTGGAGCAAACGGCCTCAACCAAGGCAGGCGCCCTTTACGCATGTAAGCGTCTGCCTCTTCCAAACGACCGATGTGTTGCCTGAAGAACTCTGCTTTAGCTGCCGCTGCAATGCAAGCGGACTTTCTCCGGGAGCAGAGCGACTTTCCAACGGAGGTGCCAGAAGGCGTTCTAAGCAGACTATTTCCTCAGGGCAGCTGAGAGAAGGTCCATGTGGAAAACTTCCAGGGCACGGCGGACCGGCTAGAAACGCGTTCCTGATGCTGTTGGAGTGCCGAGGAATCGTAGCCGTCCCCTTTAAAAGCGCTGGTTGTAGTCCTTCCCTCGGCAAACACAGCAGTCCCCTCTCTGAAGGGCCTGGGGGCCTGGGTGTGGCACAGCATGCTCACAGGGGCAGGGGCTTTTCGCAGGGAAAAGGGTGCACGCCCAAAGCGCCCAGGAGTCCTGAGAAGGGCAGCACCGCTCAAATAAAGCACTACAGTGACTAAGACCTCCAAGAGCTTGCTGTATGCTCCGATCCATTAGGGCGACTCAAAGGCTTTCTCGAGGCATGCCCTCTCGTGGGCGTTCCCTGTAGTCCTACAGCCCGACAGGAGGAGCTCCCAGCACGGCTCCGGAAGCCCCCTGAGAACTGAGAGAAAAATTCCTTCTCTTCCCCGAGCCCTGCCTCCCGCGCCTAGAGGCCCGTCAGAAACGGTGTTATTCAGGTAGCTCCAAGGCAGCACGAATGGAGCTTTCAAAATGGGAATTCAAGGCTTCTGCCCTCCGGCCCCCACTTCCAGTGAACACGTAGTCCACTCCCTTGGCATTTCTAGTAAGTGCCCAGGGACACTAGCTACGCACTCGCTCCTGCCCTGAATCCACTTTTCTTCCCAGGGTGTTCTGTATGTAGCCAACTCCCTCATCCAAGGAACCCTCTAGGTAGCCTCTATCGGGCCATAGCCTCAACCAAAGGCTTGCAGTGTAAGAGGAAGCACTGTACTTCAGTGGCAGCGGGAACGCAAGCCGACTGTCTCCTGCAGGTATGGTGCCCTCGGCGAAGGGTTCCTGGAAGGGCTGCGAAGCAGATGGTTTCCCTAAGTGCAGCTCAGACGAGGGCAATGAGGCAGAGTTCCTTGACAAGTGGCCCGTGAGAGAACAGTTTCCCTGGAGCTGCTGCCGTGCCGAGGAAATCTACCTCTCCCCAGGGTGGTGTGCAGGGCGTTGCCCTACACTCGGCATACACAGAGTGACTGGGAAGGGCTGCCGGCCTGGATGCCGCTGAGCAGGCCAGGGGAGCCTCCCGGCATTCAGTGGTCTTGCACGGAATCGGGTGCAAACAGGAGGGCCCTGGGTGTCTTGAACGGCGCACTAGCAAGAAGAGAAAGCAGAGCCGCGACGAAGGCCCCTTGGAAAGTGCTGCATGCCTCCGCTTCAGCAGGGCAATAGAGCGACTTTGCTCGAGGCAGGGGCTGACGTTCGGTCTCCAGGTAGGTGTAGAGCAGAGCGGCATGAGCTCCCAACCAGGCCCTGGACGCACCGTGTTTTACGAGAGAGCACTCATTTTCTTCCCAGAGCCATGCCTCCCGTGCACGAGAGGCCCGTCAGAGAGGGTGCCTCTCCGTGTAATTCAAGGCCCTACGGAGGGAACTTTCCAACTGTGCCTTCAGGCCCGCACCTGAAGCCCGACAGGCGGTAAACGTCACCTGGGGCTTCAACGAGGCTCAAACCACACAAGGTACACAACGGGCCCTTCCCTGGATCAGCGTGTTTACGCAGGGTGTTCTGAGTGGAGCAAACGGCCTCAACCAAGGCAGGCGCCCTTTACGCATGTAAGCGTCTGCCTCTTCCAAACGACCGATGTGTTGCCTGAAGAACTCTGCTTTAGCTGCCGCTGCAATGCAAGCGGACTTTCTCCGTGAGCAGAGCGACTTTCCAACGGAGGTGCCAGAAGGCGTTCTAAGCAGACTATTTCCTCAGGGCAGCTGAGAGAAGGTCCATGTGGAAAACTTCCAGGGCACGGCGGACCGGCTAGAAACGCGTTCCTGATGCTGTTGGAGTGCCGAGGAATCGTAGCCGTCCCCTTTAAAAGCGCTGGTTGTAGTCCTTCCCTCGGCAAACACAGCAGTCCCCTCTCTGAAGGGCCTGGGGGCCTGGGTGTGGCACAGCATGCTCACAGGGGCAGGGGCTTTTCGCAGGGAAAAGGGTGCACACCCAAAGCGCCCAGGAGTCCTGAGAAGGGCAGCACCGCTCAAATAAAGCACTACAGTGACTAAGACCTCCAAGAGCTTGCTGTATGCTCCGATCCATTAGGGCGACTCAAAGGCTTTCTCGAGGCATGCCCTCTCGTGGGCGTTCCCTGTAGTCCTACAGCCCGACAGGAGGAGCTCCCAGCACGGCTCCGGAAGCCCCCTGAGAACTGAGAGAAAAATTCCTTCTCTTCCCCGAGCCCTGCCTCCCGCGCCTAGAGGCCCGTCAGAAACGGTGTTATTCAGGTAGCTCCAAGGCAGCACGAATGGAGCTTTCAAAATGGGAATTCAAGGCTTCTGCCCTCCGGCCCCCACTTCCAGTGAACACGTAGTCCACTCCCTTGGCATTTCTAGTAAGTGCCCAGGGACACTAGCTACGCACTCGCTCCTGCCCTGAATCCACTTTTCTTCCCAGGGTGTTCTGTATGTAGCCAACTCCCTCATCCAAGGAACCCTCTAGGTAGCCTCTATCGGGCCATAGCCTCAACCAAAGGCTTGCAGTGTAAGAGGAAGCACTGTACTTCAGTGGCAGCGGGAACGCAAGCCGACTGTCTCCTGCAGGTATGGTGCCCTCGGCGAAGGGTTCCTGGAAGGGCTGCGAAGCAGATGGTTTCCCTAAGTGCAGCTCAGACGAGGGCAATGAGGCAGAGTTCCTTGACAAGTGGCCCGTGAGAGAACAGTTTCCCTGGAGCTGCTGCCGTGCCGAGGAAATCTACCTCTCCCCAGGGTGGTGTGCAGGGCGTTGCCCTACACTCGGCATACACAGAGTGACTGGGAAGGGCTGCCGGCCTGGATGCCGCTGAGCAGGCCAGGGGAGCCTCCCGGCATTCAGTGGTCTTGCACGGAATCGGGTGCAAACAGGAGGGCCCTGGGTGTCTTGAACGGCGCACTAGCAAGAAGAGAAAGCAGAGCCGCGACGAAGGCCCCTTGGAAAGTGCTGCATGCCTCCGCTTCAGCAGGGCAATAGAGCGACTTTGCTCGAGGCAGGGGCTGACGTTCGGTCTCCAGGTAGGTGTAGAGCAGAGCGGCATGAGCTCCCAACCAGGCCCTGGACGCACCGTGTTTTACGAGAGAGCACTCATTTTCTTCCCAGAGCCATGCCTCCCGTGCACGAGAGGCCCGTCAGAGAGGGTGCCTCTCCGTGTAATTCAAGGCCCTACGGAGGGAACTTTCCAACTGTGCCTTCAGGCCCGCACCTGAAGCCCGACAGGCGGTAAACGTCACCTGGGGCTTCAACGAGGCTCAAACCACACAAGGTACACAACGGGCCCTTCCCTGGATCAGCGTGTTTACGCAGGGTGTTCTGAGTGGAGCAAACGGCCTCAACCAAGGCAGGCGCCCTTTACGCATGTAAGCGTCTGCCTCTTCCAAACGACCGATGTGTTGCCTGAAGAACTCTGCTTTAGCTGCCGCTGCAATGCAAGCGGACTTTCTCCGTGAGCAGAGCGACTTTCCAACGGAGGTGCCAGAAGGCGTTCTAAGCAGACTATTTCCTCAGGGCAGCTGAGAGAAGGTCCATGTGGAAAACTTCCAGGGCACGGCGGACCGGCTAGAAACGCGTTCCTGATGCTGTTGGAGTGCCGAGGAATCGTAGCCGTCCCCTTTAAAAGCGCTGGTTGTAGTCCTTCCCTCGGCAAACACAGCAGTCCCCTCTCTGAAGGGCCTGGGGGCCTGGGTGTGGCACAGCATGCTCACAGGGGCAGGGGCTTTTCGCAGGGAAAAGGGTGCACACCCAAAGCGCCCAGGAGTCCTGAGAAGGGCAGCACCGCTCAAATAAAGCACTACAGTGACTAAGACCTCCAAGAGCTTGCTGTATGCTCCGATCCATTAGGGCGACTCAAAGGCTTTCTCGAGGCATGCCCTCTCGTGGGCGTTCCCTGTAGTCCTACAGCCCGACAGGAGGAGCTCCCAGCACGGCTCCGGAAGCCCCCTGAGAACTGAGAGAAAAATTCCTTCTCTTCCCCGAGCCCTGCCTCCCGCGCCTAGAGGCCCGTCAGAAACGGTGTTATTCAGGTAGCTCCAAGGCAGCACGAATGGAGCTTTCAAAATGGGAATTCAAGGCTTCTGCCCTCCGGCCCCCACTTCCAGTGAACACGTAGTCCACTCCCTTGGCATTTCTAGTAAGTGCCCAGGGACACTAGCTACGCACTCGCTCCTGCCCTGAATCCACTTTTCTTCCCAGGGTGTTCTGTATGTAGCCAACTCCCTCATCCAAGGAACCCTCTAGGTAGCCTCTATCGGGCCATAGCCTCAACCAAAGGCTTGCAGTGTAAGAGGAAGCACTGTACTTCAGTGGCAGCGGGAACGCAAGCCGACTGTCTCCTGCAGGTATGGTGCCCTCGGCGAAGGGTTCCTGGAAGGGCTGCGAAGCAGATGGTTTCCCTAAGTGCAGCTCAGACGAGGGCAATGAGGCAGAGTTCCTTGACAAGTGGCCCGTGAGAGAACAGTTTCCCTGGAGCTGCTGCCGTGCCGAGGAAATCTACCTCTCCCCAGGGTGGTGTGCAGGGCGTTGCCCTACACTCGGCATACACAGAGTGACTGGGAAGGGCTGCCGGCCTGGATGCCGCTGAGCAGGCCAGGGGAGCCTCCCGGCATTCAGTGGTCTTGCACGGAATCGGGTGCAAACAGGAGGGCCCTGGGTGTCTTGAACGGCGCACTAGCAAGAAGAGAAAGCAGAGCCGCGACGAAGGCCCCTTGGAAAGTGCTGCATGCCTCCGCTTCAGCAGGGCAATAGAGCGACTTTGCTCGAGGCAGGGGCTGACGTTCGGTCTCCAGGTAGGTGTAGAGCAGAGCGGCATGAGCTCCCAACCAGGCCCTGGACGCACCGTGTTTTACGAGAGAGCACTCATTTTCTTCCCAGAGCCATGCCTCCCGTGCACGAGAGGCCCGTCAGAGAGGGTGCCTCTCCGTGTAATTCAAGGCCCTACGGAGGGAACTTTCCAACTGTGCCTTCAGGCCCGCACCTGAAGCCCGACAGGCGGTAAACGTCACCTGGGGCTTCAACGAGGCTCAAACCACACAAGGTACACAACGGGCCCTTCCCTGGATCAGCGTGTTTACGCAGGGTGTTCTGAGTGGAGCAAACGGCCTCAACCAAGGCAGGCGCCCTTTACGCATGTAAGCGTCTGCCTCTTCCAAACGACCGATGTGTTGCCTGAAGAACTCTGCTTTAGCTGCCGCTGCAATGCAAGCGGACTTTCTCCGTGAGCAGAGCGACTTTCCAACGGAGGTGCCAGAAGGCGTTCTAAGCAGACTATTTCCTCAGGGCAGCTGAGAGAAGGTCCATGTGGAAAACTTCCAGGGCACGGCGGACCGGCTAGAAACGCGTTCCTGATGCTGTTGGAGTGCCGAGGAATCGTAGCCGTCCCCTTTAAAAGCGCTGGTTGTAGTCCTTCCCTCGGCAAACACAGCAGTCCCCTCTCTGAAGGGCCTGGGGGCCTGGGTGTGGCACAGCATGCTCACAGGGGCAGGGGCTTTTCGCAGGGAAAAGGGTGCACACCCAAAGCGCCCAGGAGTCCTGAGAAGGGCAGCACCGCTCAAATAAAGCACTACAGTGACTAAGACCTCCAAGAGCTTGCTGTATGCTCCGATCCATTAGGGCGACTCAAAGGCTTTCTCGAGGCATGCCCTCTCGTGGGCGTTCCCTGTAGTCCTACAGCCCGACAGGAGGAGCTCCCAGCACGGCTCCGGAAGCCCCCTGAGAACTGAGAGAAAAATTCCCTCTCTTCCCCGAGCCCTGCCTCCCGCGCCTAGAGGCCCGTCAGAAACGGTGTTATTCAGGTAGCTCCAAGGCAGCACGAATGGAGCTTTCAAAATGGGAAGTCAAGGCTTCTGCCCTCCGGCCCCCACTTCCAGTGAACACGTAGTCCACTCCCTTGGCATTTCTAGTAAGTGCCCAGGGACACTAGCTACGCACTCGCTCCTGCCCTGAATCCACTTTTCTTCCCAGGGTGTTCTGTATGTAGCCAACTCCCTCATCCAAGGAACCCTCTAGGTAGCCTCTATCGGGCCATAGCCTCAACCAAAGGCTTGCAGTGTAAGAGGAAGCACTGTACTTCAGTGGCAGCGGGAACGCAAGCCGACTGTCTCCTGCAGGTATGGTGCCCTCGGCGAAGGGTTCCTGGAAGGGCTGCGAAGCAGATGGTTTCCCTAAGTGCAGCTCAGACGAGGGCAATGAGGCAGAGTTCCTTGACAAGTGGCCCGTGAGAGAACAGTTTCCCTGGAGCTGCTGCCGTGCCGAGGAAATCTACCTCTCCCCAGGGTGGTGTGCAGGGCGTTGCCCTACACTCGGCATACACAGAGTGACTGGGAAGGGCTGCCGGCCTGGATGCCGCTGAGCAGGCCAGGGGAGCCTCCCGGCATTCAGTGGTCTTGCACGGAATCGGGTGCAAACAGGAGGGCCCTGGGTGTCTTGAACGGCGCACTAGCAAGAAGAGAAAGCAGAGCCGCGACGAAGGCCCCTTGGAAAGTGCTGCATGCCTCCGCTTCAGCAGGGCAATAGAGCGACTTTGCTCGAGGCAGGGGCTGACGTTCGGTCTCCAGGTAGGTGTAGAGCAGAGCGGCATGAGCTCCCAACCAGGCCCTGGACGCACCGTGTTTTACGAGAGAGCACTCATTTTCTTCCCAGAGCCATGCCTCCCGTGCACGAGAGGCCCGTCAGAGAGGGTGCCTCTCCGTGTAATTCAAGGCCCTACGGAGGGAACTTTCCAACTGTGCCTTCAGGCCCGCACCTGAAGCCCGACAGGCGGTAAACGTCACCTGGGGCTTCAACGAGGCTCAAACCACACAAGGTACACAACGGGCCCTTCCCTGGATCAGCGTGTTTACGCAGGGTGTTCTGAGTGGAGCAAACGGCCTCAACCAAGGCAGGCGCCCTTTACGCATGTAAGCGTCTGCCTCTTCCAAACGACCGATGTGTTGCCTGAAGAACTCTGCTTTAGCTGCCGCTGCAATGCAAGCGGACTTTCTCCGGGAGCAGAGCGACTTTCCAACGGAGGTGCCAGAAGGCGTTCTAAGCAGACTATTTCCTCAGGGCAGCTGAGAGAAGGTCCATGTGGAAAACTTCCAGGGCACGGCGGACCGGCTAGAAACGCGTTCCTGATGCTGTTGGAGTGCCGAGGAATCGTAGCCGTCCCCTTTAAAAGCGCTGGTTGTAGTCCTTCCCTCGGCAAACACAGCAGTCCCCTCTCTGAAGGGCCTGGGGGCCTGGGTGTGGCACAGCATGCTCACAGGGGCAGGGGCTTTTCGCAGGGAAAAGGGTGCACGCCCAAAGCGCCCAGGAGTCCTGAGAAGGGCAGCACCGCTCAAATAAAGCACTACAGTGACTAAGACCTCCAAGAGCTTGCTGTATGCTCCGATCCATTAGGGCGACTCAAAGGCTTTCTCGAGGCATGCCCTCTCGTGGGCGTTCCCTGTAGTCCTACAGCCCGACAGGAGGAGCTCCCAGCACGGCTCCGGAAGCCCCCTGAGAACTGAGAGAAAAATTCCTTCTCTTCCCCGAGCCCTGCCTCCCGCGCCTAGAGGCCCGTCAGAAACGGTGTTATTCAGGTAGCTCCAAGGCAGCACGAATGGAGCTTTCAAAATGGGAATTCAAGGCTCCTGCCCTCCGGCCCCCACTTCCAGTGAACACGTAGTCCACTCCCTTGGCATTTCTAGTAAGTGCCCAGGGACACTAGCTACGCACTCGCTCCTGCCCTGAATCCACTTTTCTTCCCAGGGTGTTCTGTATGTAGCCAACTCCCTCATCCAAGGAACCCTCTAGGTAGCCTCTATCGGGCCATAGCCTCAACCAAAGGCTTGCAGTGTAAGAGGAAGCACTGTACTTCAGTGGCAGCGGGAACGCAAGCCGACTGTCTCCTGCAGGTATGGTGCCCTCGGCGAAGGGTTCCTGGAAGGGCTGCGAAGCAGATGGTTTCCCTAAGTGCAGCTCAGACGAGGGCAATGAGGCAGAGTTCCTTGACAAGTGGCCCGTGAGAGAACAGTTTCCCTGGAGCTGCTGCCGTGCCGAGGAAATCTACCTCTCCCCAGGGTGGTGTGCAGGGCGTTGCCCTACACTCGGCATACACAGAGTGACTGGGAAGGGCTGCCGGCCTGGATGCCGCTGAGCAGGCCAGGGGAGCCTCCCGGCATTCAGTGGTCTTGCACGGAATCGGGTGCAAACAGGAGGGCCCTGGGTGTCTTGAACGGCGCACTAGCAAGAAGAGAAAGCAGAGCCGCGACGAAGGCCCCTTGGAAAGTGCTGCATGCCTCCGCTTCAGCAGGGCAATAGAGCGACTTTGCTCGAGGCAGGGGCTGACGTTCGGTCTCCAGGTAGGTGTAGAGCAGAGCGGCATGAGCTCCCAACCAGGCCCTGGACGCACCGTGTTTTACGAGAGAGCACTCATTTTCTTCCCAGAGCCATGCCTCCCGTGCACGAGAGGCCCGTCAGAGAGGGTGCCTCTCCGTGTAATTCAAGGCCCTACGGAGGGAACTTTCCAACTGTGCCTTCAGGCCCGCACCTGAAGCCCGACAGGCGGTAAACGTCACCTGGGGCTTCAACGAGGCTCAAACCACACAAGGTACACAACGGGCCCTTCCCTGGATCAGCGTGTTTACGCAGGGTGTTCTGAGTGGAGCAAACGGCCTCAACCAAGGCAGGCGCCCTTTACGCATGTAAGCGTCTGCCTCTTCCAAACGACCGATGTGTTGCCTGAAGAACTCTGCTTTAGCTGCCGCTGCAATGCAAGCGGACTTTCTCCGGGAGCAGAGCGACTTTCCAACGGAGGTGCCAGAAGGCGTTCTAAGCAGACTATTTCCTCAGGGCAGCTGAGAGAAGGTCCATGTGGAAAACTTCCAGGGCACGGCGGACCGGCTAGAAACGCGTTCCTGATGCTGTTGGAGTGCCGAGGAATCGTAGCCGTCCCCTTTAAAAGCGCTGGTTGTAGTCCTTCCCTCGGCAAACACAGCAGTCCCCTCTCTGAAGGGCCTGGGGGCCTGGGTGTGGCACAGCATGCTCACAGGGGCAGGGGCTTTTCGCAGGGAAAAGGGTGCACGCCCAAAGCGCCCAGGAGTCCTGAGAAGGGCAGCACCGCTCAAATAAAGCACTACAGTGACTAAGACCTCCAAGAGCTTGCTGTATGCTCCGATCCATTAGGGCGACTCAAAGGCTTTCTCGAGGCATGCCCTCTCGTGGGCGTTCCCTGTAGTCCTACAGCCCGACAGGAGGAGCTCCCAGCACGGCTCCGGAAGCCCCCTGAGAACTGAGAGAAAAATTCCTTCTCTTCCCCGAGCCCTGCCTCCCGCGCCTAGAGGCCCGTCAGAAACGGTGTTATTCAGGTAGCTCCAAGGCAGCACGAATGGAGCTTTCAAAATGGGAATTCAAGGCTTCTGCCCTCCGGCCCCCACTTCCAGTGAACACGTAGTCCACTCCCTTGGCATTTCTAGTAAGTGCCCAGGGACACTAGCTACGCACTCGCTCCTGCCCTGAATCCACTTTTCTTCCCAGGGTGTTCTGTATGTAGCCAACTCCCTCATCCAAGGAACCCTCTAGGTAGCCTCTATCGGGCCATAGCCTCAACCAAAGGCTTGCAGTGTAAGAGGAAGCACTGTACTTCAGTGGCAGCGGGAACGCAAGCCGACTGTCTCCTGCAGGTATGGTGCCCTCGGCGAAGGGTTCCTGGAAGGGCTGCGAAGCAGATGGTTTCCCTAAGTGCAGCTCAGACGAGGGCAATGAGGCAGAGTTCCTTGACAAGTGGCCCGTGAGAGAACAGTTTCCCTGGAGCTGCTGCCGTGCCGAGGAAATCTACCTCTCCCCAGGGTGGTGTGCAGGGCGTTGCCCTACACTCGGCATACACAGAGTGACTGGGAAGGGCTGCCGGCCTGGATGCCGCTGAGCAGGCCAGGGGAGCCTCCCGGCATTCAGTGGTCTTGCACGGAATCGGGTGCAAACAGGAGGGCCCTGGGTGTCTTGAACGGCGCACTAGCAAGAAGAGAAAGCAGAGCCGCGACGAAGGCCCCTTGGAAAGTGCTGCATGCCTCCGCTTCAGCAGGGCAATAGAGCGACTTTGCTCGAGGCAGGGGCTGACGTTCGGTCTCCAGGTAGGTGTAGAGCAGAGCGGCATGAGCTCCCAACCAGGCCCTGGACGCACCGTGTTTTACGAGAGAGCACTCATTTTCTTCCCAGAGCCATGCCTCCCGTGCACGAGAGGCCCGTCAGAGAGGGTGCCTCTCCGTGTAATTCAAGGCCCTACGGAGGGAACTTTCCAACTGTGCCTTCAGGCCCGCACCTGAAGCCCGACAGGCGGTAAACGTCACCTGGGGCTTCAACGAGGCTCAAACCACACAAGGTACACAACGGGCCCTTCCCTGGATCAGCGTGTTTACGCAGGGTGTTCTGAGTGGAGCAAACGGCCTCAACCAAGGCAGGCGCCCTTTACGCATGTAAGCGTCTGCCTCTTCCAAACGACCGATGTGTTGCCTGAAGAACTCTGCTTTAGCTGCCGCTGCAATGCAAGCGGACTTTCTCCGTGAGCAGAGCGACTTTCCAACGGAGGTGCCAGAAGGCGTTCTAAGCAGACTATTTCCTCAGGGCAGCTGAGAGAAGGTCCATGTGGAAAACTTCCAGGGCACGGCGGACCGGCTAGAAACGCGTTCCTGATGCTGTTGGAGTGCCGAGGAATCGTAGCCGTCCCCTTTAAAAGCGCTGGTTGTAGTCCTTCCCTCGGCAAACACAGCAGTCCCCTCTCTGAAGGGCCTGGGGGCCTGGGTGTGGCACAGCATGCTCACAGGGGCAGGGGCTTTTCGCAGGGAAAAGGGTGCACACCCAAAGCGCCCAGGAGTCCTGAGAAGGGCAGCACCGCTCAAATAAAGCACTACAGTGACTAAGACCTCCAAGAGCTTGCTGTATGCTCCGATCCATTAGGGCGACTCAAAGGCTTTCTCGAGGCATGCCCTCTCGTGGGCGTTCCCTGTAGTCCTACAGCCCGACAGGAGGAGCTCCCAGCACGGCTCCGGAAGCCCCCTGAGAACTGAGAGAAAAATTCCTTCTCTTCCCCGAGCCCTGCCTCCCGCGCCTAGAGGCCCGTCAGAAACGGTGTTATTCAGGTAGCTCCAAGGCAGCACGAATGGAGCTTTCAAAATGGGAATTCAAGGCTTCTGCCCTCCGGCCCCCACTTCCAGTGAACACGTAGTCCACTCCCTTGGCATTTCTAGTAAGTGCCCAGGGACACTAGCTACGCACTCGCTCCTGCCCTGAATCCACTTTTCTTCCCAGGGTGTTCTGTATGTAGCCAACTCCCTCATCCAAGGAACCCTCTAGGTAGCCTCTATCGGGCCATAGCCTCAACCAAAGGCTTGCAGTGTAAGAGGAAGCACTGTACTTCAGTGGCAGCGGGAACGCAAGCCGACTGTCTCCTGCAGGTATGGTGCCCTCGGCGAAGGGTTCCTGGAAGGGCTGCGAAGCAGATGGTTTCCCTAAGTGCAGCTCAGACGAGGGCAATGAGGCAGAGTTCCTTGACAAGTGGCCCGTGAGAGAACAGTTTCCCTGGAGCTGCTGCCGTGCCGAGGAAATCTACCTCTCCCCAGGGTGGTGTGCAGGGCGTTGCCCTACACTCGGCATACACAGAGTGACTGGGAAGGGCTGCCGGCCTGGATGCCGCTGAGCAGGCCAGGGGAGCCTCCCGGCATTCAGTGGTCTTGCACGGAATCGGGTGCAAACAGGAGGGCCCTGGGTGTCTTGAACGGCGCACTAGCAAGAAGAGAAAGCAGAGCCGCGACGAAGGCCCCTTGGAAAGTGCTGCATGCCTCCGCTTCAGCAGGGCAATAGAGCGACTTTGCTCGAGGCAGGGGCTGACGTTCGGTCTCCAGGTAGGTGTAGAGCAGAGCGGCATGAGCTCCCAACCAGGCCCTGGACGCACCGTGTTTTACGAGAGAGCACTCATTTTCTTCCCAGAGCCATGCCTCCCGTGCACGAGAGGCCCGTCAGAGAGGGTGCCTCTCCGTGTAATTCAAGGCCCTACGGAGGGAACTTTCCAACTGTGCCTTCAGGCCCGCACCTGAAGCCCGACAGGCGGTAAACGTCACCTGGGGCTTCAACGAGGCTCAAACCACACAAGGTACACAACGGGCCCTTCCCTGGATCAGCGTGTTTACGCAGGGTGTTCTGAGTGGAGCAAACGGCCTCAACCAAGGCAGGCGCCCTTTACGCATGTAAGCGTCTGCCTCTTCCAAACGACCGATGTGTTGCCTGAAGAACTCTGCTTTAGCTGCCGCTGCAATGCAAGCGGACTTTCTCCGTGAGCAGAGCGACTTTCCAACGGAGGTGCCAGAAGGCGTTCTAAGCAGACTATTTCCTCAGGGCAGCTGAGAGAAGGTCCATGTGGAAAACTTCCAGGGCACGGCGGACCGGCTAGAAACGCGTTCCTGATGCTGTTGGAGTGCCGAGGAATCGTAGCCGTCCCCTTTAAAAGCGCTGGTTGTAGTCCTTCCCTCGGCAAACACAGCAGTCCCCTCTCTGAAGGGCCTGGGGGCCTGGGTGTGGCACAGCATGCTCACAGGGGCAGGGGCTTTTCGCAGGGAAAAGGGTGCACACCCAAAGCGCCCAGGAGTCCTGAGAAGGGCAGCACCGCTCAAATAAAGCACTACAGTGACTAAGACCTCCAAGAGCTTGCTGTATGCTCCGATCCATTAGGGCGACTCAAAGGCTTTCTCGAGGCATGCCCTCTCGTGGGCGTTCCCTGTAGTCCTACAGCCCGACAGGAGGAGCTCCCAGCACGGCTCCGGAAGCCCCCTGAGAACTGAGAGAAAAATTCCTTCTCTTCCCCGAGCCCTGCCTCCCGCGCCTAGAGGCCCGTCAGAAACGGTGTTATTCAGGTAGCTCCAAGGCAGCACGAATGGAGCTTTCAAAATGGGAATTCAAGGCTTCTGCCCTCCGGCCCCCACTTCCAGTGAACACGTAGTCCACTCCCTTGGCATTTCTAGTAAGTGCCCAGGGACACTAGCTACGCACTCGCTCCTGCCCTGAATCCACTTTTCTTCCCAGGGTGTTCTGTATGTAGCCAACTCCCTCATCCAAGGAACCCTCTAGGTAGCCTCTATCGGGCCATAGCCTCAACCAAAGGCTTGCAGTGTAAGAGGAAGCACTGTACTTCAGTGGCAGCGGGAACGCAAGCCGACTGTCTCCTGCAGGTATGGTGCCCTCGGCGAAGGGTTCCTGGAAGGGCTGCGAAGCAGATGGTTTCCCTAAGTGCAGCTCAGACGAGGGCAATGAGGCAGAGTTCCTTGACAAGTGGCCCGTGAGAGAACAGTTTCCCTGGAGCTGCTGCCGTGCCGAGGAAATCTACCTCTCCCCAGGGTGGTGTGCAGGGCGTTGCCCTACACTCGGCATACACAGAGTGACTGGGAAGGGCTGCCGGCCTGGATGCCGCTGAGCAGGCCAGGGGAGCCTCCCGGCATTCAGTGGTCTTGCACGGAATCGGGTGCAAACAGGAGGGCCCTGGGTGTCTTGAACGGCGCACTAGCAAGAAGAGAAAGCAGAGCCGCGACGAAGGCCCCTTGGAAAGTGCTGCATGCCTCCGCTTCAGCAGGGCAATAGAGCGACTTTGCTCGAGGCAGGGGCTGACGTTCGGTCTCCAGGTAGGTGTAGAGCAGAGCGGCATGAGCTCCCAACCAGGCCCTGGACGCACCGTGTTTTACGAGAGAGCACTCATTTTCTTCCCAGAGCCATGCCTCCCGTGCACGAGAGGCCCGTCAGAGAGGGTGCCTCTCCGTGTAATTCAAGGCCCTACGGAGGGAACTTTCCAACTGTGCCTTCAGGCCCGCACCTGAAGCCCGACAGGCGGTAAACGTCACCTGGGGCTTCAACGAGGCTCAAACCACACAAGGTACACAACGGGCCCTTCCCTGGATCAGCGTGTTTACGCAGGGTGTTCTGAGTGGAGCAAACGGCCTCAACCAAGGCAGGCGCCCTTTACGCATGTAAGCGTCTGCCTCTTCCAAACGACCGATGTGTTGCCTGAAGAACTCTGCTTTAGCTGCCGCTGCAATGCAAGCGGACTTTCTCCGTGAGCAGAGCGACTTTCCAACGGAGGTGCCAGAAGGCGTTCTAAGCAGACTATTTCCTCAGGGCAGCTGAGAGAAGGTCCATGTGGAAAACTTCCAGGGCACGGCGGACCGGCTAGAAACGCGTTCCTGATGCTGTTGGAGTGCCGAGGAATCGTAGCCGTCCCCTTTAAAAGCGCTGGTTGTAGTCCTTCCCTCGGCAAACACAGCAGTCCCCTCTCTGAAGGGCCTGGGGGCCTGGGTGTGGCACAGCATGCTCACAGGGGCAGGGGCTTTTCGCAGGGAAAAGGGTGCACACCCAAAGCGCCCAGGAGTCCTGAGAAGGGCAGCACCGCTCAAATAAAGCACTACAGTGACTAAGACCTCCAAGAGCTTGCTGTATGCTCCGATCCATTAGGGCGACTCAAAGGCTTTCTCGAGGCATGCCCTCTCGTGGGCGTTCCCTGTAGTCCTACAGCCCGACAGGAGGAGCTCCCAGCACGGCTCCGGAAGCCCCCTGAGAACTGAGAGAAAAATTCCCTCTCTTCCCCGAGCCCTGCCTCCCGCGCCTAGAGGCCCGTCAGAAACGGTGTTATTCAGGTAGCTCCAAGGCAGCACGAATGGAGCTTTCAAAATGGGAAGTCAAGGCTTCTGCCCTCCGGCCCCCACTTCCAGTGAACACGTAGTCCACTCCCTTGGCATTTCTAGTAAGTGCCCAGGGACACTAGCTACGCACTCGCTCCTGCCCTGAATCCACTTTTCTTCCCAGGGTGTTCTGTATGTAGCCAACTCCCTCATCCAAGGAACCCTCTAGGTAGCCTCTATCGGGCCATAGCCTCAACCAAAGGCTTGCAGTGTAAGAGGAAGCACTGTACTTCAGTGGCAGCGGGAACGCAAGCCGACTGTCTCCTGCAGGTATGGTGCCCTCGGCGAAGGGTTCCTGGAAGGGCTGCGAAGCAGATGGTTTCCCTAAGTGCAGCTCAGACGAGGGCAATGAGGCAGAGTTCCTTGACAAGTGGCCCGTGAGAGAACAGTTTCCCTGGAGCTGCTGCCGTGCCGAGGAAATCTACCTCTCCCCAGGGTGGTGTGCAGGGCGTTGCCCTACACTCGGCATACACAGAGTGACTGGGAAGGGCTGCCGGCCTGGATGCCGCTGAGCAGGCCAGGGGAGCCTCCCGGCATTCAGTGGTCTTGCACGGAATCGGGTGCAAACAGGAGGGCCCTGGGTGTCTTGAACGGCGCACTAGCAAGAAGAGAAAGCAGAGCCGCGACGAAGGCCCCTTGGAAAGTGCTGCATGCCTCCGCTTCAGCAGGGCAATAGAGCGACTTTGCTCGAGGCAGGGGCTGACGTTCGGTCTCCAGGTAGGTGTAGAGCAGAGCGGCATGAGCTCCCAACCAGGCCCTGGACGCACCGTGTTTTACGAGAGAGCACTCATTTTCTTCCCAGAGCCATGCCTCCCGTGCACGAGAGGCCCGTCAGAGAGGGTGCCTCTCCGTGTAATTCAAGGCCCTACGGAGGGAACTTTCCAACTGTGCCTTCAGGCCCGCACCTGAAGCCCGACAGGCGGTAAACGTCACCTGGGGCTTCAACGAGGCTCAAACCACACAAGGTACACAACGGGCCCTTCCCTGGATCAGCGTGTTTACGCAGGGTGTTCTGAGTGGAGCAAACGGCCTCAACCAAGGCAGGCGCCCTTTACGCATGTAAGCGTCTGCCTCTTCCAAACGACCGATGTGTTGCCTGAAGAACTCTGCTTTAGCTGCCGCTGCAATGCAAGCGGACTTTCTCCGGGAGCAGAGCGACTTTCCAACGGAGGTGCCAGAAGGCGTTCTAAGCAGACTATTTCCTCAGGGCAGCTGAGAGAAGGTCCATGTGGAAAACTTCCAGGGCACGGCGGACCGGCTAGAAACGCGTTCCTGATGCTGTTGGAGTGCCGAGGAATCGTAGCCGTCCCCTTTAAAAGCGCTGGTTGTAGTCCTTCCCTCGGCAAACACAGCAGTCCCCTCTCTGAAGGGCCTGGGGGCCTGGGTGTGGCACAGCATGCTCACAGGGGCAGGGGCTTTTCGCAGGGAAAAGGGTGCACGCCCAAAGCGCCCAGGAGTCCTGAGAAGGGCAGCACCGCTCAAATAAAGCACTACAGTGACTAAGACCTCCAAGAGCTTGCTGTATGCTCCGATCCATTAGGGCGACTCAAAGGCTTTCTCGAGGCATGCCCTCTCGTGGGCGTTCCCTGTAGTCCTACAGCCCGACAGGAGGAGCTCCCAGCACGGCTCCGGAAGCCCCCTGAGAACTGAGAGAAAAATTCCTTCTCTTCCCCGAGCCCTGCCTCCCGCGCCTAGAGGCCCGTCAGAAACGGTGTTATTCAGGTAGCTCCAAGGCAGCACGAATGGAGCTTTCAAAATGGGAATTCAAGGCTCCTGCCCTCCGGCCCCCACTTCCAGTGAACACGTAGTCCACTCCCTTGGCATTTCTAGTAAGTGCCCAGGGACACTAGCTACGCACTCGCTCCTGCCCTGAATCCACTTTTCTTCCCAGGGTGTTCTGTATGTAGCCAACTCCCTCATCCAAGGAACCCTCTAGGTAGCCTCTATCGGGCCATAGCCTCAACCAAAGGCTTGCAGTGTAAGAGGAAGCACTGTACTTCAGTGGCAGCGGGAACGCAAGCCGACTGTCTCCTGCAGGTATGGTGCCCTCGGCTAAGGGTTCCTGGAAGGGCTGCGAAGCAGATGGTTTCCCTAAGTGCAGCTCAGACGAGGGCAATGAGGCAGAGTTCCTTGACAAGTGGCCCGTGAGAGAACAGTTTCCCTGGAGCTGCTGCCGTGCCGAGGAAATCTACCTCTCCCCAGGGTGGTGTGCAGGGCGTTGCCCTACACTCGGCATACACAGAGTGACTGGGAAGGGCTGCCGGCCTGGATGCCGCTGAGCAGGCCAGGGGAGCCTCCCGGCATTCAGTGGTCTTGCACGGAATCGGGTGCAAACAGGAGGGCCCTGGGTGTCTTGAACGGCGCACTAGCAAGAAGAGAAAGCAGAGCCGCGACGAAGGCCCCTTGGAAAGTGCTGCATGCCTCCGCTTCAGCAGGGCAATAGAGCGACTTTGCTCGAGGCAGGGGCTGACGTTCGGTCTCCAGGTAGGTGTAGAGCAGAGCGGCATGAGCTCCCAACCAGGCCCTGGACGCACCGTGTTTTACGAGAGAGCACTCATTTTCTTCCCAGAGCCATGCCTCCCGTGCACGAGAGGCCCGTCAGAGAGGGTGCCTCTCCGTGTAATTCAAGGCCCTACGGAGGGAACTTTCCAACTGTGCCTTCAGGCCCGCACCTGAAGCCCGACAGGCGGTAAACGTCACCTGGGGCTTCAACGAGGCTCAAACCACACAAGGTACACAACGGGCCCTTCCCTGGATCAGCGTGTTTACGCAGGGTGTTCTGAGTGGAGCAAACGGCCTCAACCAAGGCAGGCGCCCTTTACGCATGTAAGCGTCTGCCTCTTCCAAACGACCGATGTGTTGCCTGAAGAACTCTGCTTTAGCTGCCGCTGCAATGCAAGCGGACTTTCTCCGGGAGCAGAGCGACTTTCCAACGGAGGTGCCAGAAGGCGTTCTAAGCAGACTATTTCCTCAGGGCAGCTGAGAGAAGGTCCATGTGGAAAACTTCCAGGGCACGGCGGACCGGCTAGAAACGCGTTCCTGATGCTGTTGGAGTGCCGAGGAATCGTAGCCGTCCCCTTTAAAAGCGCTGGTTGTAGTCCTTCCCTCGGCAAACACAGCAGTCCCCTCTCTGAAGGGCCTGGGGGCCTGGGTGTGGCACAGCATGCTCACAGGGGCAGGGGCTTTTCGCAGGGAAAAGGGTGCACGCCCAAAGCGCCCAGGAGTCCTGAGAAGGGCAGCACCGCTCAAATAAAGCACTACAGTGACTAAGACCTCCAAGAGCTTGCTGTATGCTCCGATCCATTAGGGCGACTCAAAGGCTTTCTCGAGGCATGCCCTCTCGTGGGCGTTCCCTGTAGTCCTACAGCCCGACAGGAGGAGCTCCCAGCACGGCTCCGGAAGCCCCCTGAGAACTGAGAGAAAAATTCCTTCTCTTCCCCGAGCCCTGCCTCCCGCGCCTAGAGGCCCGTCAGAAACGGTGTTATTCAGGTAGCTCCAAGGCAGCACGAATGGAGCTTTCAAAATGGGAATTCAAGGCTTCTGCCCTCCGGCCCCCACTTCCAGTGAACACGTAGTCCACTCCCTTGGCATTTCTAGTAAGTGCCCAGGGACACTAGCTACGCACTCGCTCCTGCCCTGAATCCACTTTTCTTCCCAGGGTGTTCTGTATGTAGCCAACTCCCTCATCCAAGGAACCCTCTAGGTAGCCTCTATCGGGCCATAGCCTCAACCAAAGGCTTGCAGTGTAAGAGGAAGCACTGTACTTCAGTGGCAGCGGGAACGCAAGCCGACTGTCTCCTGCAGGTATGGTGCCCTCGGCGAAGGGTTCCTGGAAGGGCTGCGAAGCAGATGGTTTCCCTAAGTGCAGCTCAGACGAGGGCAATGAGGCAGAGTTCCTTGACAAGTGGCCCGTGAGAGAACAGTTTCCCTGGAGCTGCTGCCGTGCCGAGGAAATCTACCTCTCCCCAGGGTGGTGTGCAGGGCGTTGCCCTACACTCGGCATACACAGAGTGACTGGGAAGGGCTGCCGGCCTGGATGCCGCTGAGCAGGCCAGGGGAGCCTCCCGGCATTCAGTGGTCTTGCACGGAATCGGGTGCAAACAGGAGGGCCCTGGGTGTCTTGAACGGCGCACTAGCAAGAAGAGAAAGCAGAGCCGCGACGAAGGCCCCTTGGAAAGTGCTGCATGCCTCCGCTTCAGCAGGGCAATAGAGCGACTTTGCTCGAGGCAGGGGCTGACGTTCGGTCTCCAGGTAGGTGTAGAGCAGAGCGGCATGAGCTCCCAACCAGGCCCTGGACGCACCGTGTTTTACGAGAGAGCACTCATTTTCTTCCCAGAGCCATGCCTCCCGTGCACGAGAGGCCCGTCAGAGAGGGTGCCTCTCCGTGTAATTCAAGGCCCTACGGAGGGAACTTTCCAACTGTGCCTTCAGGCCCGCACCTGAAGCCCGACAGGCGGTAAACGTCACCTGGGGCTTCAACGAGGCTCAAACCACACAAGGTACACAACGGGCCCTTCCCTGGATCAGCGTGTTTACGCAGGGTGTTCTGAGTGGAGCAAACGGCCTCAACCAAGGCAGGCGCCCTTTACGCATGTAAGCGTCTGCCTCTTCCAAACGACCGATGTGTTGCCTGAAGAACTCTGCTTTAGCTGCCGCTGCAATGCAAGCGGACTTTCTCCGTGAGCAGAGCGACTTTCCAACGGAGGTGCCAGAAGGCGTTCTAAGCAGACTATTTCCTCAGGGCAGCTGAGAGAAGGTCCATGTGGAAAACTTCCAGGGCACGGCGGACCGGCTAGAAACGCGTTCCTGATGCTGTTGGAGTGCCGAGGAATCGTAGCCGTCCCCTTTAAAAGCGCTGGTTGTAGTCCTTCCCTCGGCAAACACAGCAGTCCCCTCTCTGAAGGGCCTGGGGGCCTGGGTGTGGCACAGCATGCTCACAGGGGCAGGGGCTTTTCGCAGGGAAAAGGGTGCACACCCAAAGCGCCCAGGAGTCCTGAGAAGGGCAGCACCGCTCAAATAAAGCACTACAGTGACTAAGACCTCCAAGAGCTTGCTGTATGCTCCGATCCATTAGGGCGACTCAAAGGCTTTCTCGAGGCATGCCCTCTCGTGGGCGTTCCCTGTAGTCCTACAGCCCGACAGGAGGAGCTCCCAGCACGGCTCCGGAAGCCCCCTGAGAACTGAGAGAAAAATTCCTTCTCTTCCCCGAGCCCTGCCTCCCGCGCCTAGAGGCCCGTCAGAAACGGTGTTATTCAGGTAGCTCCAAGGCAGCACGAATGGAGCTTTCAAAATGGGAATTCAAGGCTTCTGCCCTCCGGCCCCCACTTCCAGTGAACACGTAGTCCACTCCCTTGGCATTTCTAGTAAGTGCCCAGGGACACTAGCTACGCACTCGCTCCTGCCCTGAATCCACTTTTCTTCCCAGGGTGTTCTGTATGTAGCCAACTCCCTCATCCAAGGAACCCTCTAGGTAGCCTCTATCGGGCCATAGCCTCAACCAAAGGCTTGCAGTGTAAGAGGAAGCACTGTACTTCAGTGGCAGCGGGAACGCAAGCCGACTGTCTCCTGCAGGTATGGTGCCCTCGGCGAAGGGTTCCTGGAAGGGCTGCGAAGCAGATGGTTTCCCTAAGTGCAGCTCAGACGAGGGCAATGAGGCAGAGTTCCTTGACAAGTGGCCCGTGAGAGAACAGTTTCCCTGGAGCTGCTGCCGTGCCGAGGAAATCTACCTCTCCCCAGGGTGGTGTGCAGGGCGTTGCCCTACACTCGGCATACACAGAGTGACTGGGAAGGGCTGCCGGCCTGGATGCCGCTGAGCAGGCCAGGGGAGCCTCCCGGCATTCAGTGGTCTTGCACGGAATCGGGTGCAAACAGGAGGGCCCTGGGTGTCTTGAACGGCGCACTAGCAAGAAGAGAAAGCAGAGCCGCGACGAAGGCCCCTTGGAAAGTGCTGCATGCCTCCGCTTCAGCAGGGCAATAGAGCGACTTTGCTCGAGGCAGGGGCTGACGTTCGGTCTCCAGGTAGGTGTAGAGCAGAGCGGCATGAGCTCCCAACCAGGCCCTGGACGCACCGTGTTTTACGAGAGAGCACTCATTTTCTTCCCAGAGCCATGCCTCCCGTGCACGAGAGGCCCGTCAGAGAGGGTGCCTCTCCGTGTAATTCAAGGCCCTACGGAGGGAACTTTCCAACTGTGCCTTCAGGCCCGCACCTGAAGCCCGACAGGCGGTAAACGTCACCTGGGGCTTCAACGAGGCTCAAACCACACAAGGTACACAACGGGCCCTTCCCTGGATCAGCGTGTTTACGCAGGGTGTTCTGAGTGGAGCAAACGGCCTCAACCAAGGCAGGCGCCCTTTACGCATGTAAGCGTCTGCCTCTTCCAAACGACCGATGTGTTGCCTGAAGAACTCTGCTTTAGCTGCCGCTGCAATGCAAGCGGACTTTCTCCGTGAGCAGAGCGACTTTCCAACGGAGGTGCCAGAAGGCGTTCTAAGCAGACTATTTCCTCAGGGCAGCTGAGAGAAGGTCCATGTGGAAAACTTCCAGGGCACGGCGGACCGGCTAGAAACGCGTTCCTGATGCTGTTGGAGTGCCGAGGAATCGTAGCCGTCCCCTTTAAAAGCGCTGGTTGTAGTCCTTCCCTCGGCAAACACAGCAGTCCCCTCTCTGAAGGGCCTGGGGGCCTGGGTGTGGCACAGCATGCTCACAGGGGCAGGGGCTTTTCGCAGGGAAAAGGGTGCACACCCAAAGCGCCCAGGAGTCCTGAGAAGGGCAGCACCGCTCAAATAAAGCACTACAGTGACTAAGACCTCCAAGAGCTTGCTGTATGCTCCGATCCATTAGGGCGACTCAAAGGCTTTCTCGAGGCATGCCCTCTCGTGGGCGTTCCCTGTAGTCCTACAGCCCGACAGGAGGAGCTCCCAGCACGGCTCCGGAAGCCCCCTGAGAACTGAGAGAAAAATTCCTTCTCTTCCCCGAGCCCTGCCTCCCGCGCCTAGAGGCCCGTCAGAAACGGTGTTATTCAGGTAGCTCCAAGGCAGCACGAATGGAGCTTTCAAAATGGGAATTCAAGGCTTCTGCCCTCCGGCCCCCACTTCCAGTGAACACGTAGTCCACTCCCTTGGCATTTCTAGTAAGTGCCCAGGGACACTAGCTACGCACTCGCTCCTGCCCTGAATCCACTTTTCTTCCCAGGGTGTTCTGTATGTAGCCAACTCCCTCATCCAAGGAACCCTCTAGGTAGCCTCTATCGGGCCATAGCCTCAACCAAAGGCTTGCAGTGTAAGAGGAAGCACTGTACTTCAGTGGCAGCGGGAACGCAAGCCGACTGTCTCCTGCAGGTATGGTGCCCTCGGCGAAGGGTTCCTGGAAGGGCTGCGAAGCAGATGGTTTCCCTAAGTGCAGCTCAGACGAGGGCAATGAGGCAGAGTTCCTTGACAAGTGGCCCGTGAGAGAACAGTTTCCCTGGAGCTGCTGCCGTGCCGAGGAAATCTACCTCTCCCCAGGGTGGTGTGCAGGGCGTTGCCCTACACTCGGCATACACAGAGTGACTGGGAAGGGCTGCCGGCCTGGATGCCGCTGAGCAGGCCAGGGGAGCCTCCCGGCATTCAGTGGTCTTGCACGGAATCGGGTGCAAACAGGAGGGCCCTGGGTGTCTTGAACGGCGCACTAGCAAGAAGAGAAAGCAGAGCCGCGACGAAGGCCCCTTGGAAAGTGCTGCATGCCTCCGCTTCAGCAGGGCAATAGAGCGACTTTGCTCGAGGCAGGGGCTGACGTTCGGTCTCCAGGTAGGTGTAGAGCAGAGCGGCATGAGCTCCCAACCAGGCCCTGGACGCACCGTGTTTTACGAGAGAGCACTCATTTTCTTCCCAGAGCCATGCCTCCCGTGCACGAGAGGCCCGTCAGAGAGGGTGCCTCTCCGTGTAATTCAAGGCCCTACGGAGGGAACTTTCCAACTGTGCCTTCAGGCCCGCACCTGAAGCCCGACAGGCGGTAAACGTCACCTGGGGCTTCAACGAGGCTCAAACCACACAAGGTACACAACGGGCCCTTCCCTGGATCAGCGTGTTTACGCAGGGTGTTCTGAGTGGAGCAAACGGCCTCAACCAAGGCAGGCGCCCTTTACGCATGTAAGCGTCTGCCTCTTCCAAACGACCGATGTGTTGCCTGAAGAACTCTGCTTTAGCTGCCGCTGCAATGCAAGCGGACTTTCTCCGTGAGTAGAGCGACTTTCCAACGGAGGTGCCAGAAGGCGTTCTAAGCAGACTATTTCCTCAGGGCAGCTGAGAGAAGGTCCATGTGGAAAACTTCCAGGGCACGGCGGACCGGCTAGAAACGCGTTCCTGATGCTGTTGGAGTGCCGAGGAATCGTAGCCGTCCCCTTTAAAAGCGCTGGTTGTAGTCCTTCCCTCGGCAAACACAGCAGTCCCCTCTCTGAAGGGCCTGGGGGCCTGGGTGTGGCACAGCATGCTCACAGGGGCAGGGGCTTTTCGCAGGGAAAAGGGTGCACGCCCAAAGCGCCCAGGGGTCCTGAGAAGGGCAGCACCGCTCAAATAAAGCACTACAGTGACTAAGACCTCCAAGAGCTTGCTGTATGCTCCGATCCATTAGGGCGACTCAAAGGCTTTCTCGAGGCATGCCCTCTCGTGGGCGTTCCCTGTAGTCCTACAGCCCGACAGGAGGAGCTCCCAGCACGGCTCCGGAAACCCCCTGAGAACTGAGAGAAAAATTCCTTCTCTTCCCCGAGCCCTGCCTCCCGCGCCTAGAGGCCCGTCATAAACGGTGTTATTCAGGTAGCTCCAAGGCAGCACGAATGGAGCTTTCAAAATGGGAATTCAAGGCTTCTGCCCTCCGGCCCCCACTTCCAGTGAACACGTAGTCCACTCCCTTGGCATTTCTAGTAAGTGCCCAGGGACACTAGCTACGCACTCGCTCCTGCCCTGAATCCACTTTTCTTCCCAGGGTGTTCTGTATGTAGCCAACTCCCTCATCCAAGGAACCCTCTAGGTAGCCTCTATCGGGCCATAGCCTCAACCAAAGGCTTGCAGTGTAAGAGGAAGCACTGTACTTCAGTGGCAGCGGGAACGCAAGCCGACTGTCTCCTGCAGGTATGGTGCCCTCGGCGAAGGGTTCCTGGAAGGGCTGCGAAGCAGATGGTTTCCCTAAGTGCAGCTCAGACGAGGGCAATGAGGCAGAGTTCCTTGACAAGTGGCCCGTGAGAGAACAGTTTCCCTGGAGCTGCTGCCGTGCCGAGGAAATCTACCTCTCCCCAGGGTGGTGTGCAGGGCGTTGCCCTACACTCGGCATACACAGAGTGACTGGGAAGGGCTGCCGGCCTGGATGCCGCTGAGCAGGCCAGGGGAGCCTCCCGGTATTCAGTGGTCTTGCACGGAATCGGGTGCAAACAGGAGGGCCCTGGGTGTCTTGAACGGCGCACTAGCAAGAAGAGAAAGCAGAGCCGCGACGAAGGCCCCTTGGAAAGTGCTGCATGCCTCCGCTTCAGCAGGGCAATAGAGTGACTTTGCTCGAGGCAGGGGCTGACGTTCGGTCTCCAGGTAGGTGTAGAGCAGAGCGGCATGAGCTCCCAACCAGGCCCTGGACGCACCGTGTTTTACGAGAGAGCACTCATTTTCTTCCCAGAGCCATGCCTCCCGTGCACGAGAGGCCCGTCAGAGAGGGTGCCTCTCCGTGTAATTCAAGGCCCTACGGAGGGAACTTTCCAACTGTGCCTTCAGGCCCGCACCTGAAGCCCGACAGGCGGTAAACGTCACCTGGGGCTTCAACGAGGCTCAAACCACACAAGGTACACAACGGGCCCTTCCCTGGATCAGCGTGTTTACGCAGGGTGTTCTGAGTGGAGCAAACGGCCTCAACCAAGGCAGGCGCCCTTTACGCATGTAAGCGTCTGCCTCTTCCAAACGACCGATGTGTTGCCTGAAGAACTCTGCTTTAGCTGCCGCTGCAATGCAAGCGGACTTTCTCCGTGAGCAGAGCGACTTTCCAACGGAGGTGCCAGAAGGCGTTCTAAGCAGACTATTTCCTCAGGGCAGCTGAGAGAAGGTCCATGTGGAAAACTTCCAGGGCACGGCGGACCGGCTAGAAACGCGTTCCTGATGCTGTTGGAGTGCCGAGGAATCGTAGCCGTCCCCTTTAAAAGCGCTGGTTGTAGTCCTTCCCTCGGCAAACACAGCAGTCCCCTCTCTGAAGGGCCTGGGGGCCTGGGTGTGGCACAGCATGCTCACAGGGGCAGGGGCTTTTCGCAGGGAAAAGGGTGCACGCCCAAAGCGCCCAGGAGTCCTGAGAAGGGCAGCACCGCTCAAATAAAGCACTACAGTGACTAAGACCTCCAAGAGCTTGCTGTATGCTCCGATCCATTAGGGCGACTCAAAGGCTTTCTCGAGGCATGCCCTCTCGTGGGCGTTCCCTGTAGTCCTACAGCCCGACAGGAGGAGCTCCCAGCACGGCTCCGGAAGCCCCCTGAGAACTGAGAGAAAAATTCCTTCTCTTCCCCGAGCCCTGCCTCCCGCGCCTAGAGGCCCGTCAGAAACGGTGTTATTCAGGTAGCTCCAAGGCAGCACGAATGGAGCTTTCAAAATGGGAATTCAAGGCTTCTGCCCTCCGGCCCCCACTTCCAGTGAACACGTAGTCCACTCCCTTGGCATTTCTAGTAAGTGCCCAGGGACACTAGCTACGCACTCGCTCCTGCCCTGAATCCACTTTTCTTCCCAGGGTGTTCTGTATGTAGCCAACTCCCTCATCCAAGGAACCCTCTAGGTAGCCTCTATCGGGCCATAGCCTCAACCAAAGGCTTGCAGTGTAAGAGGAAGCACTGTACTTCAGTGGCAGCGGGAACGCAAGCCGACTGTCTCCTGCAGGTATGGTGCCCTCGGCGAAGGGTTCCTGGAAGGGCTGCGAAGCAGATGGTTTCCCTAAGTGCAGCTCAGACGAGGGCAATGAGGCAGAGTTCCTTGACAAGTGGCCCGTGAGAGAACAGTTTCCCTGGAGCTGCTGCCGTGCCGAGGAAATCTACCTCTCCCCAGGGTGGTGTGCAGGGCGTTGCCCTACACTCGGCATACACAGAGTGACTGGGAAGGGCTGCCGGCCTGGATGCCGCTGAGCAGGCCAGGGGAGCCTCCCGGCATTCAGTGGTCTTGCACGGAATCGGGTGCAAACAGGAGGGCCCTGGGTGTCTTGAACGGCGCACTAGCAAGAAGAGAAAGCAGAGCCGCGACGAAGGCCCCTTGGAAAGTGCTGCATGCCTCCGCTTCAGCAGGGCAATAGAGCGACTTTGCTCGAGGCAGGGGCTGACGTTCGGTCTCCAGGTAGGTGTAGAGCAGAGCGGCATGAGCTCCCAACCAGGCCCTGGACGCACCGTGTTTTACGAGAGAGCACTCATTTTCTTCCCAGAGCCATGCCTCCCGTGCACGAGAGGCCCGTCAGAGAGGGTGCCTCTCCGTGTAATTCAAGGCCCTACGGAGGGAACTTTCCAACTGTGCCTTCAGGCCCGCACCTGAAGCCCGACAGGCGGTAAACGTCACCTGGGGCTTCAACGAGGCTCAAACCACACAAGGTACACAACGGGCCCTTCCCTGGATCAGCGTGTTTACGCAGGGTGTTCTGAGTGGAGCAAACGGCCTCAACCAAGGCAGGCGCCCTTTACGCATGTAAGCGTCTGCCTCTTCCAAACGACCGATGTGTTGCCTGAAGAACTCTGCTTTAGCTGCCGCTGCAATGCAAGCGGACTTTCTCCGTGAGCAGAGCGACTTTCCAACGGAGGTGCCAGAAGGCGTTCTAAGCAGACTATTTCCTCAGGGCAGCTGAGAGAAGGTCCATGTGGAAAACTTCCAGGGCACGGCGGACCGGCTAGAAACGCGTTCCTGATGCTGTTGGAGTGCCGAGGAATCGTAGCCGTCCCCTTTAAAAGCGCTGGTTGTAGTCCTTCCCTCGGCAAACACAGCAGTCCCCTCTCTGAAGGGCCTGGGGGCCTGGGTGTGGCACAGCATGCTCACAGGGGCAGGGGCTTTTCGCAGGGAAAAGGGTGCACACCCAAAGCGCCCAGGAGTCCTGAGAAGGGCAGCACCGCTCAAATAAAGCACTACAGTGACTAAGACCTCCAAGAGCTTGCTGTATGCTCCGATCCATTAGGGCGACTCAAAGGCTTTCTCGAGGCATGCCCTCTCGTGGGCGTTCCCTGTAGTCCTACAGCCCGACAGGAGGAGCTCCCAGCACGGCTCCGGAAGCCCCCTGAGAACTGAGAGAAAAATTCCTTCTCTTCCCCGAGCCCTGCCTCCCGCGCCTAGAGGCCCGTCAGAAACGGTGTTATTCAGGTAGCTCCAAGGCAGCACGAATGGAGCTTTCAAAATGGGAATTCAAGGCTTCTGCCCTCCGGCCCCCACTTCCAGTGAACACGTAGTCCACTCCCTTGGCATTTCTAGTAAGTGCCCAGGGACACTAGCTACGCACTCGCTCCTGCCCTGAATCCACTTTTCTTCCCAGGGTGTTCTGTATGTAGCCAACTCCCTCATCCAAGGAACCCTCTAGGTAGCCTCTATCGGGCCATAGCCTCAACCAAAGGCTTGCAGTGTAAGAGGAAGCACTGTACTTCAGTGGCAGCGGGAACGCAAGCCGACTGTCTCCTGCAGGTATGGTGCCCTCGGCGAAGGGTTCCTGGAAGGGCTGCGAAGCAGATGGTTTCCCTAAGTGCAGCTCAGACGAGGGCAATGAGGCAGAGTTCCTTGACAAGTGGCCCGTGAGAGAACAGTTTCCCTGGAGCTGCTGCCGTGCCGAGGAAATCTACCTCTCCCCAGGGTGGTGTGCAGGGCGTTGCCCTACACTCGGCATACACAGAGTGACTGGGAAGGGCTGCCGGCCTGGATGCCGCTGAGCAGGCCAGGGGAGCCTCCCGGCATTCAGTGGTCTTGCACGGAATCGGGTGCAAACAGGAGGGCCCTGGGTGTCTTGAACGGCGCACTAGCAAGAAGAGAAAGCAGAGCCGCGACGAAGGCCCCTTGGAAAGTGCTGCATGCCTCCGCTTCAGCAGGGCAATAGAGCGACTTTGCTCGAGGCAGGGGCTGACGTTCGGTCTCCAGGTAGGTGTAGAGCAGAGCGGCATGAGCTCCCAACCAGGCCCTGGACGCACCGTGTTTTACGAGAGAGCACTCATTTTCTTCCCAGAGCCATGCCTCCCGTGCACGAGAGGCCCGTCAGAGAGGGTGCCTCTCCGTGTAATTCAAGGCCCTACGGAGGGAACTTTCCAACTGTGCCTTCAGGCCCGCACCTGAAGCCCGACAGGCGGTAAACGTCACCTGGGGCTTCAACGAGGCTCAAACCACACAAGGTACACAACGGGCCCTTCCCTGGATCAGCGTGTTTACGCAGGGTGTTCTGAGTGGAGCAAACGGCCTCAACCAAGGCAGGCGCCCTTTACGCATGTAAGCGTCTGCCTCTTCCAAACGACCGATGTGTTGCCTGAAGAACTCTGCTTTAGCTGCCGCTGCAATGCAAGCGGACTTTCTCCGTGAGCAGAGCGACTTTCCAACGGAGGTGCCAGAAGGCGTTCTAAGCAGACTATTTCCTCAGGGCAGCTGAGAGAAGGTCCATGTGGAAAACTTCCAGGGCACGGCGGACCGGCTAGAAACGCGTTCCTGATGCTGTTGGAGTGCCGAGGAATCGTAGCCGTCCCCTTTAAAAGCGCTGGTTGTAGTCCTTCCCTCGGCAAACACAGCAGTCCCCTCTCTGAAGGGCCTGGGGGCCTGGGTGTGGCACAGCATGCTCACAGGGGCAGGGGCTTTTCGCAGGGAAAAGGGTGCACACCCAAAGCGCCCAGGAGTCCTGAGAAGGGCAGCACCGCTCAAATAAAGCACTACAGTGACTAAGACCTCCAAGAGCTTGCTGTATGCTCCGATCCATTAGGGCGACTCAAAGGCTTTCTCGAGGCATGCCCTCTCGTGGGCGTTCCCTGTAGTCCTACAGCCCGACAGGAGGAGCTCCCAGCACGGCTCCGGAAGCCCCCTGAGAACTGAGAGAAAAATTCCTTCTCTTCCCCGAGCCCTGCCTCCCGCGCCTAGAGGCCCGTCAGAAACGGTGTTATTCAGGTAGCTCCAAGGCAGCACGAATGGAGCTTTCAAAATGGGAATTCAAGGCTTCTGCCCTCCGGCCCCCACTTCCAGTGAACACGTAGTCCACTCCCTTGGCATTTCTAGTAAGTGCCCAGGGACACTAGCTACGCACTCGCTCCTGCCCTGAATCCACTTTTCTTCCCAGGGTGTTCTGTATGTAGCCAACTCCCTCATCCAAGGAACCCTCTAGGTAGCCTCTATCGGGCCATAGCCTCAACCAAAGGCTTGCAGTGTAAGAGGAAGCACTGTACTTCAGTGGCAGCGGGAACGCAAGCCGACTGTCTCCTGCAGGTATGGTGCCCTCGGCGAAGGGTTCCTGGAAGGGCTGCGAAGCAGATGGTTTCCCTAAGTGCAGCTCAGACGAGGGCAATGAGGCAGAGTTCCTTGACAAGTGGCCCGTGAGAGAACAGTTTCCCTGGAGCTGCTGCCGTGCCGAGGAAATCTACCTCTCCCCAGGGTGGTGTGCAGGGCGTTGCCCTACACTCGGCATACACAGAGTGACTGGGAAGGGCTGCCGGCCTGGATGCCGCTGAGCAGGCCAGGGGAGCCTCCCGGCATTCAGTGGTCTTGCACGGAATCGGGTGCAAACAGGAGGGCCCTGGGTGTCTTGAACGGCGCACTAGCAAGAAGAGAAAGCAGAGCCGCGACGAAGGCCCCTTGGAAAGTGCTGCATGCCTCCGCTTCAGCAGGGCAATAGAGCGACTTTGCTCGAGGCAGGGGCTGACGTTCGGTCTCCAGGTAGGTGTAGAGCAGAGCGGCATGAGCTCCCAACCAGGCCCTGGACGCACCGTGTTTTACGAGAGAGCACTCATTTTCTTCCCAGAGCCATGCCTCCCGTGCACGAGAGGCCCGTCAGAGAGGGTGCCTCTCCGTGTAATTCAAGGCCCTACGGAGGGAACTTTCCAACTGTGCCTTCAGGCCCGCACCTGAAGCCCGACAGGCGGTAAACGTCACCTGGGGCTTCAACGAGGCTCAAACCACACAAGGTACACAACGGGCCCTTCCCTGGATCAGCGTGTTTACGCAGGGTGTTCTGAGTGGAGCAAACGGCCTCAACCAAGGCAGGCGCCCTTTACGCATGTAAGCGTCTGCCTCTTCCAAACGACCGATGTGTTGCCTGAAGAACTCTGCTTTAGCTGCCGCTGCAATGCAAGCGGACTTTCTCCGTGAGTAGAGCGACTTTCCAACGGAGGTGCCAGAAGGCGTTCTAAGCAGACTATTTCCTCAGGGCAGCTGAGAGAAGGTCCATGTGGAAAACTTCCAGGGCACGGCGGACCGGCTAGAAACGCGTTCCTGATGCTGTTGGAGTGCCGAGGAATCGTAGCCGTCCCCTTTAAAAGCGCTGGTTGTAGTCCTTCCCTCGGCAAACACAGCAGTCCCCTCTCTGAAGGGCCTGGGGGCCTGGGTGTGGCACAGCATGCTCACAGGGGCAGGGGCTTTTCGCAGGGAAAAGGGTGCACGCCCAAAGCGCCCAGGGGTCCTGAGAAGGGCAGCACCGCTCAAATAAAGCACTACAGTGACTAAGACCTCCAAGAGCTTGCTGTATGCTCCGATCCATTAGGGCGACTCAAAGGCTTTCTCGAGGCATGCCCTCTCGTGGGCGTTCCCTGTAGTCCTACAGCCCGACAGGAGGAGCTCCCAGCACGGCTCCGGAAACCCCCTGAGAACTGAGAGAAAAATTCCTTCTCTTCCCCGAGCCCTGCCTCCCGCGCCTAGAGGCCCGTCATAAACGGTGTTATTCAGGTAGCTCCAAGGCAGCACGAATGGAGCTTTCAAAATGGGAATTCAAGGCTTCTGCCCTCCGGCCCCCACTTCCAGTGAACACGTAGTCCACTCCCTTGGCATTTCTAGTAAGTGCCCAGGGACACTAGCTACGCACTCGCTCCTGCCCTGAATCCACTTTTCTTCCCAGGGTGTTCTGTATGTAGCCAACTCCCTCATCCAAGGAACCCTCTAGGTAGCCTCTATCGGGCCATAGCCTCAACCAAAGGCTTGCAGTGTAAGAGGAAGCACTGTACTTCAGTGGCAGCGGGAACGCAAGCCGACTGTCTCCTGCAGGTATGGTGCCCTCGGCGAAGGGTTCCTGGAAGGGCTGCGAAGCAGATGGTTTCCCTAAGTGCAGCTCAGACGAGGGCAATGAGGCAGAGTTCCTTGACAAGTGGCCCGTGAGAGAACAGTTTCCCTGGAGCTGCTGCCGTGCCGAGGAAATCTACCTCTCCCCAGGGTGGTGTGCAGGGCGTTGCCCTACACTCGGCATACACAGAGTGACTGGGAAGGGCTGCCGGCCTGGATGCCGCTGAGCAGGCCAGGGGAGCCTCCCGGTATTCAGTGGTCTTGCACGGAATCGGGTGCAAACAGGAGGGCCCTGGGTGTCTTGAACGGCGCACTAGCAAGAAGAGAAAGCAGAGCCGCGACGAAGGCCCCTTGGAAAGTGCTGCATGCCTCCGCTTCAGCAGGGCAATAGAGTGACTTTGCTCGAGGCAGGGGCTGACGTTCGGTCTCCAGGTAGGTGTAGAGCAGAGCGGCATGAGCTCCCAACCAGGCCCTGGACGCACCGTGTTTTACGAGAGAGCACTCATTTTCTTCCCAGAGCCATGCCTCCCGTGCACGAGAGGCCCGTCAGAGAGGGTGCCTCTCCGTGTAATTCAAGGCCCTACGGAGGGAACTTTCCAACTGTGCCTTCAGGCCCGCACCTGAAGCCCGACAGGCGGTAAACGTCACCTGGGGCTTCAACGAGGCTCAAACCACACAAGGTACACAACGGGCCCTTCCCTGGATCAGCGTGTTTACGCAGGGTGTTCTGAGTGGAGCAAACGGCCTCAACCAAGGCAGGCGCCCTTTACGCATGTAAGCGTCTGCCTCTTCCAAACGACCGATGTGTTGCCTGAAGAACTCTGCTTTAGCTGCCGCTGCAATGCAAGCGGACTTTCTCCGTGAGCAGAGCGACTTTCCAACGGAGGTGCCAGAAGGCGTTCTAAGCAGACTATTTCCTCAGGGCAGCTGAGAGAAGGTCCATGTGGAAAACTTCCAGGGCACGGCGGACCGGCTAGAAACGCGTTCCTGATGCTGTTGGAGTGCCGAGGAATCGTAGCCGTCCCCTTTAAAAGCGCTGGTTGTAGTCCTTCCCTCGGCAAACACAGCAGTCCCCTCTCTGAAGGGCCTGGGGGCCTGGGTGTGGCACAGCATGCTCACAGGGGCAGGGGCTTTTCGCAGGGAAAAGGGTGCACACCCAAAGCGCCCAGGAGTCCTGAGAAGGGCAGCACCGCTCAAATAAAGCACTACAGTGACTAAGACCTCCAAGAGCTTGCTGTATGCTCCGATCCATTAGGGCGACTCAAAGGCTTTCTCGAGGCATGCCCTCTCGTGGGCGTTCCCTGTAGTCCTACAGCCCGACAGGAGGAGCTCCCAGCACGGCTCCGGAAGCCCCCTGAGAACTGAGAGAAAAATTCCTTCTCTTCCCCGAGCCCTGCCTCCCGCGCCTAGAGGCCCGTCAGAAACGGTGTTATTCAGGTAGCTCCAAGGCAGCACGAATGGAGCTTTCAAAATGGGAATTCAAGGCTCCTGCCCTCCGGCCCCCACTTCCAGTGAACACGTAGTCCACTCCCTTGGCATTTCTAGTAAGTGCCCAGGGACACTAGCTACGCACTCGCTCCTGCCCTGAATCCACTTTTCTTCCCAGGGTGTTCTGTATGTAGCCAACTCCCTCATCCAAGGAACCCTCTAGGTAGCCTCTATCGGGCCATAGCCTCAACCAAAGGCTTGCAGTGTAAGAGGAAGCACTGTACTTCAGTGGCAGCGGGAACGCAAGCCGACTGTCTCCTGCAGGTATGGTGCCCTCGGCGAAGGGTTCCTGGAAGGGCTGCGAAGCAGATGGTTTCCCTAGGTGCAGCTCAGACGAGGGCAATGAGGCAGAGTTCCTTGACAAGTGGCCCGTGAGAGAACAGTTTCCCTGGAGCTGCTGCCGTGCCGAGGAAATCTACCTCTCCCCAGGGTGGTGTGCAGGGCGTTGCCCTACACTCGGCATACACAGAGTGACTGGGAAGGGCTGCCGGCCTGGATGCCGCTGAGCAGGCCAGGGGAGCCTCCCGGTATTCAGTGGTCTTGCACGGAATCGGGTGCAAACAGGAGGGCCCTGGGTGTCTTGAACGGCGCACTAGCAAGAAGAGAAAGCAGAGCCGCGACGAAGGCCCCTTGGAAAGTGCTGCATGCCTCCGCTTCAGCAGGGCAAATAGGGCGACTTTGCTCGAGGCAGGGGCTGACGTTCGGTCTCCAGGTAGGTGTAGAGCAGAGCGGCATGAGCTCCCAACCAGGCCCTGGACGCACCGTGTTTTACGAGAGAGCACTCATTTTCTTCCCAGAGCCATGCCTCCCGTGTACGAGAGGCCCGTCAGAGAGGGTGCCTCTCCGTGTAATTCAAGGCCCTACGGAGGGAACTTTCCACCTGTGCCTTCAGGCCCGCACCTGAAGCCCGACAGGCGGTAAACGTCACCTGGGGCTTCAACGAGGCTCAAACCACACAAGGTACACAACGGGCCCTTCCCTGGATCAGCGTGTTTACGCAGGGTGTTCTGAGTGGAGCAAACGGCCTCAACCAAGGCAGGCGCCCTTTACGCATGTAAGCGTCTGCCTCTTCCAAACGACCGATGTGTTGCCTGAAGAACTCTGCTTTAGCTGCCGCTGCAATGCAAGCGGACTTTCTCCGTGAGTAGAGCGACTTTCCAACGGAGGTGCCAGAAGGCGTTCTAAGCAGACTATTTCCTCAGGGCAGCTGAGAGAAGGTCCATGTGGAAAACTTCCAGGGCACGGCGGACCGGCTAGAAACGCGTTCCTGATGCTGTTGGAGTGCCGAGGAATCGTAGCCGTCCCCTTTAAAAGCGCTGGTTGTAGTCCTTCCCTCGGCAAACACAGTAGTCCCCTCTCTGAAGGGCCTGGGGGCCTGGGTGTGGCACAGCATGCTCACAGGGGCAGGGGCTTTTCGCAGGGAAAAGGGTGCACGCCCAAAGCGCCCAGGGGTCCTGAGAAGGGCAGCACCGCTCAAATAAAGCACTACAGTGACTAAGACCTCCAAGAGCTTGCTGTATGCTCCGATCCATTAGGGCGACTCAAAGGCTTTCTCGAGGCATGCCCTCTCGTGGGCGTTCCCTGTAGTCCTACAGCCCGACAGGAGGAGCTCCCAGCACGGCTCCGGAAGCCCCCTGAGAACTGAGAGAAAAATTCCCTCTCTTCCCCGAGCCCTGCCTCCCGCGCCTAGAGGCCCGTCAGAAACGGTGTTATTCAGGTAGCTCCAAGGCAGCACGAATGGAGCTTTCAAAATGGGAATTCAAGGCTTCTGCCCTCCGGCCCCCACTTCCAGTGAACACGTAGTCCACTCCCTTGGCATTTCTAGTAAGTGCCCAGGGACACTAGCTACGCACTCGCTCCTGCCCTGAATCCACTTTTCTTCCCAGGGTGTTCTGTATGTAGCCAACTCCCTCATCCAAGGAACCCTCTAGGTAGCCTCTATCGGGCCATAGCCTCAACCAAAGGCTTGCAGTGTAAGAGGAAGCACTGTACTTCAGTGGCAGCGGGAACGCAAGCCGACTGTCTCCTGCAGGTATGGTGCCCTCGGCTAAGGGTTCCTGGAAGGGCTGCGAAGCAGATGGTTTCCCTAGGTGCAGCTCAGACGAGGGCAATGAGGCAGAGTTCCTTGACAAGTGGCCCGTGAGAGAACAGTTTCCCTGGAGCTGCTGCCGTGCCGAGGAAATCTACCTCTCCCCAGGGTGGTGTGCAGGGCGTTGCCCTACACTCGGCATACACAGAGTGACTGGGAAGGGCTGCCGGCCTGGATGCCGCTGAGCAGGCCAGGGGAGCCTCCCGGTATTCAGTGGTCTTGCACGGAATCGGGTGCAAACAGGAGGGCCCTGGGTGTCTTGAACGGCGCACTAGCAAGAAGAGAAAGCAGAGCCGCGACGAAGGCCCCTTGGAAAGTGCTGCATGCCTCCGCTTCAGCAGGGCAAATAGGGCGACTTTGCTCGAGGCAGGGGCTGACGTTCGGTCTCCAGGTAGGTGTAGAGCAGAGCGGCATGAGCTCCCAACCAGGCCCTGGACGCACCGTGTTTTACGAGAGAGCACTCATTTTCTTCCCAGAGCCATGCCTCCCGTGTACGAGAGGCCCGTCAGAGAGGGTGTCTCTCCGTGTAATTCAAGGCCCTACGGAGGGAACTTTCCACCTGTGCCTTCAGGCCCGCACCTGAAGCCCGACAGGCGGTAAACGTCACCTGGGGCTTCAACGAGGCTCAAACCACACAAGGTACACAACGGGCCCTTCCCTGGATCAGCGTGTTTACGCAGGGTGTTCTGAGTGGAGCAAACGGCCTCAACCAAGGCAGGCGCCCTTTACGCATGTAAGCGTCTGCCTCTTCCAAACGACCGATGTGTTGCCTGAAGAACTCTGCTTTAGCTGCCGCTGCAATGCAAGCGGACTTTCTCCGTGAGTAGAGCGACTTTCCAACGGAGGTGCCAGAAGGCGTTCTAAGCAGACTATTTCCTCAGGGCAGCTGAGAGAAGGTCCATGTGGAAAACTTCCAGGGCACGGCGGACCGGCTAGAAACGCGTTCCTGATGCTGTTGGAGTGCCGAGGAATCGTAGCCGTCCCCTTTAAAAGCGCTGGTTGTAGTCCTTCCCTCGGCAAACACAGCAGTCCCCTCTCTGAAGGGCCTGGGGGCCTGGGTGTGGCACAGCATGCTCACAGGGGCAGGGGCTTTTCGCAGGGAAAAGGGTGCACACCCAAAGCGCCCAGGAGTCCTGAGAAGGGCAGCACCGCTCAAATAAAGCACTACAGTGACTAAGACCTCCAAGAGCTTGCTGTATGCTCCGATCCATTAGGGCGACTCAAAGGCTTTCTCGAGGCATGCCCTCTCGTGGGCGTTCCCTGTAGTCCTACAGCCCGACAGGAGGAGCTCCCAGCACGGCTCCGGAAGCCCCCTGAGAACTGAGAGAAAAATTCCTTCTCTTCCCCGAGCCCTGCCTCCCGCGCCTAGAGGCCCGTCAGAAACGGTGTTATTCAGGTAGCTCCAAGGCAGCACGAATGGAGCTTTCAAAATGGGAATTCAAGGCTTCTGCCCTCCGGCCCCCACTTCCAGTGAACACGTAGTCCACTCCCTTGGCATTTCTAGTAAGTGCCCAGGGACACTAGCTACGCACTCGCTCCTGCCCTGAATCCACTTTTCTTCCCAGGGTGTTCTGTATGTAGCCAACTCCCTCATCCAAGGAACCCTCTAGGTAGCCTCTATCGGGCCATAGCCTCAACCAAAGGCTTGCAGTGTAAGAGGAAGCACTGTACTTCAGTGGCAGCGGGAACGCAAGCCGACTGTCTCCTGCAGGTATGGTGCCCTCGGCGAAGGGTTCCTGGAAGGGCTGCGAAGCAGATGGTTTCCCTAAGTGCAGCTCAGACGAGGGCAATGGGGCAGAGTTCCTTGAGAAGTGGCACGTGAGAGAACAGTTTCCCTGGAGCTGCTGCCGTGCCGAGGAAATCTACCTCTCCCCAGGGTGGTGTGCAGGGCGTTGCCCTACACTCGGCATACACAGAGTGACTGGGAAGGGCTGCCGGCCTGGATGCCGCTGAGCAGGCCAGGGGAGCCTCCCGGTATTCAGTGGTCTTGCACGGAATCGGGTGCAAACAGGAGGGCCCTGGGTGTCTTGAACGGCGCACTAGCAAGAAGAGAAAGCAGAGCCGCGACGAAGGCCCCTTGGAAAGTGCTGCATGCCTCCGCTTCAGCAGGGCAATAGAGCGACTTTGCTCGAGGCAGGGGCTGACGTTCGGTCTCCAGGTAGGTGTAGAGCAGAGCGGCATGAGCTCCCAACCAGGCCCTGGACGCACCGTGTTTTACGAGAGAGCACTCATTTTCTTCCCAGAGCCATGCCTCCCGTGCACGAGAGGCCCGTCAGAGAGGGTGCCTCTCCGTGTAATTCAAGGCCCTACGGAGGGAACTTTCCAACTGTGCCTTCAGGCCCGCACCTGAAGCCCGACAGGCGGTAAACGTCACCTGGGGCTTCAACGAGGCTCAAACCACACAAGGTACACAACGGGCCCTTCCCTGGATCAGCGTGTTTACGCAGGGTGTTCTGAGTGGAGCAAACGGCCTCAACCAAGGCAGGCGCCCTTTACGCATGTAAGCGTCTGCCTCTTCCAAACGACCGATGTGTTGCCTGAAGAACTCTGCTTTAGCTGCCGCTGCAATGCAAGCGGACTTTCTCCGTGAGCAGAGCGACTTTCCAACGGAGGTGCCAGAAGGCGTTCTAAGCAGACTATTTCCTCAGGGCAGCTGAGAGAAGGTCCATGTGGAAAACTTCCAGGGCACGGCGGACCGGCTAGAAACGCGTTCCTGATGCTGTTGGAGTGCCGAGGAATCGTAGCCGTCCCCTTTAAAAGCGCTGGTTGTAGTCCTTCCCTCGGCAAACACAGCAGTCCCCTCTCTGAAGGGCCTGGGGGCCTGGGTGTGGCACAGCATGCTCACAGGGGCAGGGGCTTTTCGCAGGGAAAAGGGTGCACGCCCAAAGCGCCCAGGAGTCCTGAGAAGGGCAGCACCGCTCAAATAAAGCACTACAGTGACTAAGACCTCCAAGAGCTTGCTGTATGCTCCGATCCATTAGGGCGACTCAAAGGCTTTCTCGAGGCATGCCCTCTCGTGGGCGTTCCCTGTAGTCCTACAGCCCGACAGGAGGAGCTCCCAGCACGGCTCCGGAAGCCCCCTGAGAACTGAGAGAAAAATTCCTTCTCTTCCCCGAGCCCTGCCTCCCGCGCCTAGAGGCCCGTCAGAAACGGTGTTATTCAGGTAGCTCCAAGGCAGCACGAATGGAGCTTTCAAAATGGGAATTCAAGGCTTCTGCCCTCCGGCCCCCACTTCCAGTGAACACGTAGTCCACTCCCTTGGCATTTCTAGTAAGTGCCCAGGGACACTAGCTACGCACTCGCTCCTGCCCTGAATCCACTTTTCTTCCCAGGGTGTTCTGTATGTAGCCAACTCCCTCATCCAAGGAACCCTCTAGGTAGCCTCTATCGGGCCATAGCCTCAACCAAAGGCTTGCAGTGTAAGAGGAAGCACTGTACTTCAGTGGCAGCGGGAACGCAAGCCGACTGTCTCCTGCAGGTATGGTGCCCTCGGCGAAGGGTTCCTGGAAGGGCTGCGAAGCAGATGGTTTCCCTAGGTGCAGCTCAGACGAGGGCAATGAGGCAGAGTTCCTTGACAAGTGGCCCGTGAGAGAACAGTTTCCCTGGAGCTGCTGCCGTGCCGAGGAAATCTACCTCTCCCCAGGGTGGTGTGCAGGGCGTTGCCCTACACTCGGCATACACAGAGTGACTGGGAAGGGCTGCCGGCCTGGATGCCGCTGAGCAGGCCAGGGGAGCCTCCCGGCATTCAGTGGTCTTGCCCGGAATCGGGTGCAAACAGGAGGGCCCTGGGTGTCTTGAACGGCGCACTAGCAAGAAGAGAAAGCAGAGCCGCGACGAAGGCCCCTTGGAAAGTGCTGCATGCCTCCGCTTCAGCAGGGCAATAGAGCGACTTTGCTCGAGGCAGGGGCTGACGTTCGGTCTCCAGGTAGGTGTAGAGCAGAGCGGCATGAGCTCCCAACCAGGCCCTGGACGCACCGTGTTTTACGAGAGAGCACTCATTTTCTTCCCAGAGCCATGCCTCCCGTGCACGAGAGGCCCGTCAGAGAGGGTGCCTCTCCGTGTAATTCAAGGCCCTACGGAGGGAACTTTCCAACTGTGCCTTCAGGCCCGCACCTGAAGCCCGACAGGCGGTAAACGTCACCTGGGGCTTCAACGAGGCTCAAACCACACAAGGTACACAACGGGCCCTTCCCTGGATCAGCGTGTTTACGCAGGGTGTTCTGAGTGGAGCAAACGGCCTCAACCAAGGCAGGCGCCCTTTACGCATGTAAGCGTCTGCCTCTTCCAAACGACCGATGTGTTGCCTGAAGAACTCTGCTTTAGCTGCCGCTGCAATGCAAGCGGACTTTCTCCGTGAGCAGAGCGACTTTCCAACGGAGGTGCCAGAAGGCGTTCTAAGCAGACTATTTCCTCAGGGCAGCTGAGAGAAGGTCCATGTGGAAAACTTCCAGGGCACGGCGGACCGGCTAGAAACGCGTTCCTGATGCTGTTGGAGTGCCGAGGAATCGTAGCCGTCCCCTTTAAAAGCGCTGGTTGTAGTCCTTCCCTCGGCAAACACAGCAGTCCCCTCTCTGAAGGGCCTGGGGGCCTGGGTGTGGCACAGCATGCTCACAGGGGCAGGGGCTTTTCGCAGGGAAAAGGGTGCACACCCAAAGCGCCCAGGAGTCCTGAGAAGGGCAGCACCGCTCAAATAAAGCACTACAGTGACTAAGACCTCCAAGAGCTTGCTGTATGCTCCGATCCATTAGGGCGACTCAAAGGCTTTCTCGAGGCATGCCCTCTCGTGGGCGTTCCCTGTAGTCCTACAGCCCGACAGGAGGAGCTCCCAGCACGGCTCCGGAAACCCCCTGAGAACTGAGAGAAAAATTCCTTCTCTTCCCCGAGCCCTGCCTCCCGCGCCTAGAGGCCCGTCAGAAACGGTGTTATTCAGGTAGCTCCAAGGCAGCACGAATGGAGCTTTCAAAATGGGAATTCAAGGCTTCTGCCCTCCGGCCCCCACTTCCAGTGAACACGTAGTCCACTCCCTTGGCATTTCTAGTAAGTGCCCAGGGACACTAGCTACGCACTCGCTCCTGCCCTGAATCCACTTTTCTTCCCAGGGTGTTCTGTATGTAGCCAACTCCCTCATCCAAGGAACCCTCTAGGTAGCCTCTATCGGGCCATAGCCTCAACCAAAGGCTTGCAGTGTAAGAGGAAGCACTGTACTTCAGTGGCAGCGGGAACGCAAGCCGACTGTCTCCTGCAGGTATGGTGCCCTCGGCGAAGGGTTCCTGGAAGGGCTGCGAAGCAGATGGTTTCCCTAAGTGCAGCTCAGACGAGGGCAATGAGGCAGAGTTCCTTGACAAGTGGCCCGTGAGAGAACAGTTTCCCTGGAGCTGCTGCCGTGCCGAGGAAATCTACCTCTCCCCAGGGTGGTGTGCAGGGCGTTGCCCTACACTCGGCATACACAGAGTGACTGGGAAGGGCTGCCGGCCTGGATGCCGCTGAGCAGGCCAGGGGAGCCTCCCGGTATTCAGTGGTCTTGCACGGAATCGGGTGCAAACAGGAGGGCCCTGGGTGTCTTGAACGGCGCACTAGCAAGAAGAGAAAGCAGAGCCGCGACGAAGGCCCCTTGGAAAGTGCTGCATGCCTCCGCTTCAGCAGGGCAATAGAGTGACTTTGCTCGAGGCAGGGGCTGACGTTCGGTCTCCAGGTAGGTGTAGAGCAGAGCGGCATGAGCTCCCAACCAGGCCCTGGACGCACCGTGTTTTACGAGAGAGCACTCATTTTCTTCCCAGAGCCATGCCTCCCGTGCACGAGAGGCCCGTCAGAGAGGGTGCCTCTCCGTGTAATTCAAGGCCCTACGGAGGGAACTTTCCAACTGTGCCTTCAGGCCCGCACCTGAAGCCCGACAGGCGGTAAACGTCACCTGGGGCTTCAACGAGGCTCAAACCACACAAGGTACACAACGGGCCCTTCCCTGGATCAGCGTGTTTACGCAGGGTGTTCTGAGTGGAGCAAACGGCCTCAACCAAGGCAGGCGCCCTTTACGCATGTAAGCGTCTGCCTCTTCCAAACGACCGATGTGTTGCCTGAAGAACTCTGCTTTAGCTGCCGCTGCAATGCAAGCGGACTTTCTCCGTGAGCAGAGCGACTTTCCAACGGAGGTGCCAGAAGGCGTTCTAAGCAGACTATTTCCTCAGGGCAGCTGAGAGAAGGTCCATGTGGAAAACTTCCAGGGCACGGCGGACCGGCTAGAAACGCGTTCCTGATGCTGTTGGAGTGCCGAGGAATCGTAGCCGTCCCCTTTAAAAGCGCTGGTTGTAGTCCTTCCCTCGGCAAACACAGCAGTCCCCTCTCTGAAGGGCCTGGGGGCCTGGGTGTGGCACAGCATGCTCACAGGGGCAGGGGCTTTTCGCAGGGAAAAGGGTGCACGCCCAAAGCGCCCAGGAGTCCTGAGAAGGGCAGCACTGCTCAAATAAAGCACTACAGTGACTAAGACCTCCAAGAGCTTGCTGTATGCTCCGATCCATTAGGGCGACTCAAAGGCTTTCTCGAGGCATGCCCTCTCGTGGGCGTTCCCTGTAGTCCTACAGCCCGACAGGAGGAGCTCCCAGCACGGCTCCGGAAGCCCCCTGAGAACTGAGAGAAAAATTCCTTCTCTTCCCCGAGCCCTGCCTCCCGCGCCTAGAGGCCCGTCAGAAACGGTGTTATTCAGGTAGCTCCAAGGCAGCACGAATGGAGCTTTCAAAATGGGAATTCAAGGCTCCTGCCCTCCGGCCCCCACTTCCAGTGAACACGTAGTCCACTCCCTTGGCATTTCTAGTAAGTGCCCAGGGACACTAGCTACGCACTCGCTCCTGCCCTGAATCCACTTTTCTTCCCAGGGTGTTCTGTATGTAGCCAACTCCCTCATCCAAGGAACCCTCTAGGTAGCCTCTATCGGGCCATAGCCTCAACCAAAGGCTTGCAGTGTAAGAGGAAGCACTGTACTTCAGTGGCAGCGGGAACGCAAGCCGACTGTCTCCTGCAGGTATGGTGCCCTCGGCGAAGGGTTCCTGGAAGGGCTGCGAAGCAGATGGTTTCCCTAAGTGCAGCTCAGACGAGGGCAATGAGGCAGAGTTCCTTGACAAGTGGCCCGTGAGAGAACAGTTTCCCTGGAGCTGCTGCCGTGCCGAGGAAATCTACCTCTCCCCAGGGTGGTGTGCAGGGCGTTGCCCTACACTCGGCATACACAGAGTGACTGGGAAGGGCTGCCGGCCTGGATGCCGCTGAGCAGGCCAGGGGAGCCTCCCGGTATTCAGTGGTCTTGCACGGAATCGGGTGCAAACAGGAGGGCCCTGGGTGTCTTGAACGGCGCACTAGCAAGAAGAGAAAGCAGAGCCGCGATGAAGGCCCCTTGGAAAGTGCTGCATGCCTCCGCTTCAGCAGGGCAAATAGGGCGACTTTGCTCGAGGCAGGGGCTGACGTTCGGTCTCCAGGTAGGTGTAGAGCAGAGCGGCATGAGCTCCCAACCAGGCCCTGGACGCACCGTGTTTTACGAGAGAGCACTCATTTTCTTCCCAGAGCCATGCCTCCCGTGTACGAGAGGCCCGTCAGAGAGGGTGCCTCTCCGTGTAATTCAAGGCCCTACGGAGGGAACTTTCCACCTGTGCCTTCAGGCCCGCACCTGAAGCCCGACAGGCGGTAAACGTCACCTGGGGCTTCAACAAGGCTCAAACCACACAAGGTACACAACGGGCCCTTCCCTGGATCAGCGTGTTTACGCAGGGTGTTCTGAGTGGAGCAAACGGCCTCAACCAAGGCAGGCGCCCTTTACGCATGTAAGCGTCTGCCTCTTCCAAACGACCGATGTGTTGCCTGAAGAACTCTGCTTTAGCTGCCGCTGCAATGCAAGCGGACTTTCTCCGTGAGTAGAGCGACTTTCCAACGGAGGTGCCAGAAGGCGTTCTAAGCAGACTATTTCCTCAGGGCAGCTGAGAGAAGGTCCATGTGGAAAACTTCCAGGGCACGGCGGACCGGCTAGAAACGCGTTCCTGATGCTGTTGGAGTGCCGAGGAATCGTAGCCGTCCCCTTTAAAAGCGCTGGTTGTAGTCCTTCCCTCGGCAAACACAGTAGTCCCCTCTCTGAAGGGCCTGGGGGCCTGGGTGTGGCACAGCATGCTCACAGGGGCAGGGGCTTTTCGCAGGGAAAAGGGTGCACGCCCAAAGCGCCCAGGGGTCCTGAGAAGGGCAGCACCGCTCAAATAAAGCACTACAGTGACTAAGACCTCCAAGAGCTTGCTGTATGCTCCGATCCATTAGGGCGACTCAAAGGCTTTCTCGAGGCATGCCCTCTCGTGGGCGTTCCCTGTAGTCCTACAGCCCGACAGGAGGAGCTCCCAGCACGGCTCCGGAAGCCCCCTGAGAACTGAGAGAAAAATTCCCTCTCTTCCCCGAGCCCTGCCTCCCGCGCCTAGAGGCCCGTCAGAAACGGTGTTATTCAGGTAGCTCCAAGGCAGCACGAATGGAGCTTTCAAAATGGGAATTCAAGGCTTCTGCCCTCCGGCCCCCACTTCCAGTGAACACGTAGTCCACTCCCTTGGCATTTCTAGTAAGTGCCCAGGGACACTAGCTACGCACTCGCTCCTGCCCTGAATCCACTTTTCTTCCCAGGGTGTTCTGTATGTAGCCAACTCCCTCATCCAAGGAACCCTCTAGGTAGCCTCTATCGGGCCATAGCCTCAACCAAAGGCTTGCAGTGTAAGAGGAAGCACTGTACTTCAGTGGCAGCGGGAACGCAAGCCGACTGTCTCCTGCAGGTATGGTGCCCTCGGCGAAGGGTTCCTGGAAGGGCTGCGAAGCAGATGGTTTCCCTAGGTGCAGCTCAGACGAGGGCAATGAGGCAGAGTTCCTTGACAAGTGGCCCGTGAGAGAACAGTTTCCCTGGAGCTGCTGCCGTGCCGAGGAAATCTACCTCTCCCCAGGGTGGTGTGCAGGGCGTTGCCCTACACTCGGCATACACAGAGTGACTGGGAAGGGCTGCCGGCCTGGATGCCGCTGAGCAGGCCAGGGGAGCCTCCCGGTATTCAGTGGTCTTGCACGGAATCGGGTGCAAACAGGAGGGCCCTGGGTGTCTTGAATGGCGCACTAGCAAGAAGAGAAAGCAGAGCCGCGACGAAGGCCCCTTGGAAAGTGCTGCATGCCTCCGCTTCAGCAGGGCAAATAGGGCGACTTTGCTCCAGGCAGGGGCTGACGTTCGGTCTCCAGGTAGGTGTAGAGCAGAGCGGCATGAGCTCCCAACCAGGCCCTGGACGCACCGTGTTTTACGAGAGAGCACTCATTTTCTTCCCAGAGCCATGCCTCCCGTGTACGAGAGGCCCGTCAGAGAGGGTGCCTCTCCGTGTAATTCAAGGCCCTACGGAGGGAACTTTCCACCTGTGCCTTCAGGCCCGCACCTGAAGCCCGACAGGCGGTAAACGTCACCTGGGGCTTCAACGAGGCTCAAACCACACAAGGTACACAACGGGCCCTTCCCTGGATCAGCGTGTTTACGCAGGGTGTTCTGAGTGGAGCAAACGGCCTCAACCAAGGCAGGCGCCCTTTACGCATGTAAGCGTCTGCCTCTTCCAAACGACCGATGTGTTGCCTGAAGAACTCTGCTTTAGCTGCCGCTGCAATGCAAGCGGACTTTCTCCGTGAGTAGAGCGACTTTCCAACGGAGGTGCCAGAAGGCGTTCTAAGCAGACTATTTCCTCAGGGCAGCTGAGAGAAGGTCCATGTGGAAAACTTCCAGGGCACGGCGGACCGGCTAGAAACGCGTTCCTGATGCTGTTGGAGTGCCGAGGAATCGTAGCCGTCCCCTTTAAAAGCGCTGGTTGTAGTCCTTCCCTCGGCAAACACAGCAGTCCCCTCTCTGAAGGGCCTGGGGGCCTGGGTGTGGCACAGCATGCTCACAGGGGCAGGGGCTTTTCGCAGGGAAAAGGGTGCACACCCAAAGCGCCCAGGAGTCCTGAGAAGGGCAGCACCGCTCAAATAAAGCACTACAGTGACTAAGACCTCCAAGAGCTTGCTGTATGCTCCGATCCATTAGGGCGACTCAAAGGCTTTCTCGAGGCATGCCCTCTCGTGGGCGTTCCCTGTAGTCCTACAGCCCGACAGGAGGAGCTCCCAGCACGGCTCCGGAAGCCCCCTGAGAACTGAGAGAAAAATTCCCTCTCTTCCCCGAGCCCTGCCTCCCGCGCCTAGAGGCCCGTCAGAAACGGTGTTATTCAGGTAGCTCCAAGGCAGCACGAATGGAGCTTTCAAAATGGGAATTCAAGGCTTCTGCCCTCCGGCCCCCACTTCCAGTGAACACGTAGTCCACTCCCTTGGCATTTCTAGTAAGTGCCCAGGGACACTAGCTACGCACTCGCTCCTGCCCTGAATCCACTTTTCTTCCCAGGGTGTTCTGTATGTAGCCAACTCCCTCATCCAAGGAACCCTCTAGGTAGCCTCTATCGGGCCATAGCCTCAACCAAAGGCTTGCAGTGTAAGAGGAAGCACTGTACTTCAGTGGCAGCGGGAACGCAAGCCGACTGTCTCCTGCAGGTATGGTGCCCTCGGCGAAGGGTTCCTGGAAGGGCTGCGAAGCAGATGGTTTCCCTAAGTGCAGCTCAGACGAGGGCAATGAGGCAGAGTTCCTTGACAAGTGGCCCGTGAGAGAACAGTTTCCCTGGAGCTGCTGCCGTGCCGAGGAAATCTACCTCTCCCCAGGGTGGTGTGCAGGGCGTTGCCCTACACTCGGCATACACAGAGTGACTGGGAAGGGCTGCCGGCCTGGATGCCGCTGAGCAGGCCAGGGGAGCCTCCCGGTATTCAGTGGTCTTGCACGGAATCGGGTGCAAACAGGAGGGCCCTGGGTGTCTTGAACGGCGCACTAGCAAGAAGAGAAAGCAGAGCCGCGACGAAGGCCCCTTGGAAAGTGCTGCATGCCTCCGCTTCAGCAGGGCAATAGAGTGACTTTGCTCGAGGCAGGGGCTGACGTTCGGTCTCCAGGTAGGTGTAGAGCAGAGCGGCATGAGCTCCCAACCAGGCCCTGGACGCACCGTGTTTTACGAGAGAGCACTCATTTTCTTCCCAGAGCCATGCCTCCCGTGCACGAGAGGCCCGTCAGAGAGGGTGCCTCTCCGTGTAATTCAAGGCCCTACGGAGGGAACTTTCCAACTGTGCCTTCAGGCCCGCACCTGAAGCCCGACAGGCGGTAAACGTCACCTGGGGCTTCAACGAGGCTCAAACCACACAAGGTACACAACGGGCCCTTCCCTGGATCAGCGTGTTTACGCAGGGTGTTCTGAGTGGAGCAAACGGCCTCAACCAAGGCAGGCGCCCTTTACGCATGTAAGCGTCTGCCTCTTCCAAACGACCGATGTGTTGCCTGAAGAACTCTGCTTTAGCTGCCGCTGCAATGCAAGCGGACTTTCTCCGTGAGCAGAGCGACTTTCCAACGGAGGTGCCAGAAGGCGTTCTAAGCAGACTATTTCCTCAGGGCAGCTGAGAGAAGGTCCATGTGGAAAACTTCCAGGGCACGGCGGACCGGCTAGAAACGCGTTCCTGATGCTGTTGGAGTGCCGAGGAATCGTAGCCGTCCCCTTTAAAAGCGCTGGTTGTAGTCCTTCCCTCGGCAAACACAGCAGTCCCCTCTCTGAAGGGCCTGGGGGCCTGGGTGTGGCACAGCATGCTCACAGGGGCAGGGGCTTTTCGCAGGGAAAAGGGTGCACACCCAAAGCGCCCAGGAGTCCTGAGAAGGGCAGCACCGCTCAAATAAAGCACTACAGTGACTAAGACCTCCAAGAGCTTGCTGTATGCTCCGATCCATTAGGGCGACTCAAAGGCTTTCTCGAGGCATGCCCTCTCGTGGGCGTTCCCTGTAGTCCTACAGCCCGACAGGAGGAGCTCCCAGCACGGCTCCGGAAGCCCCCTGAGAACTGAGAGAAAAATTCCTTCTCTTCCCCGAGCCCTGCCTCCCGCGCCTAGAGGCCCGTCAGAAACGGTGTTATTCAGGTAGCTCCAAGGCAGCACGAATGGAGCTTTCAAAATGGGAATTCAAGGCTCCTGCCCTCCGGCCCCCACTTCCAGTGAACACGTAGTCCACTCCCTTGGCATTTCTAGTAAGTGCCCAGGGACACTAGCTACGCACTCGCTCCTGCCCTGAATCCACTTTTCTTCCCAGGGTGTTCTGTATGTAGCCAACTCCCTCATCCAAGGAACCCTCTAGGTAGCCTCTATCGGGCCATAGCCTCAACCAAAGGCTTGCAGTGTAAGAGGAAGCACTGTACTTCAGTGGCAGCGGGAACGCAAGCCGACTGTCTCCTGCAGGTATGGTGCCCTCGGCGAAGGGTTCCTGGAAGGGCTGCGAAGCAGATGGTTTCCCTAAGTGCAGCTCAGACGAGGGCAATGAGGCAGAGTTCCTTGACAAGTGGCCCGTGAGAGAACAGTTTCCCTGGAGCTGCTGCCGTGCCGAGGAAATCTACCTCTCCCCAGGGTGGTGTGCAGGGCGTTGCCCTACACTCGGCATACACAGAGTGACTGGGAAGGGCTGCCGGCCTGGATGCCGCTGAGCAGGCCAGGGGAGCCTCCCGGTATTCAGTGGTCTTGCACGGAATCGGGTGCAAACAGGAGGGCCCTGGGTGTCTTGAACGGCGCACTAGCAAGAAGAGAAAGCAGAGCCGCGACGAAGGCCCCTTGGAAAGTGCTGCATGCCTCCGCTTCAGCAGGGCAAATAGGGCGACTTTGCTCGAGGCAGGGGCTGACGTTCGGTCTCCAGGTAGGTGTAGAGCAGAGCGGCATGAGCTCCCAACCAGGCCCTGGACGCACCGTGTTTTACGAGAGAGCACTCATTTTCTTCCCAGAGCCATGCCTCCCGTGTACGAGAGGCCCGTCAGAGAGGGTGCCTCTCCGTGTAATTCAAGGCCCTACGGAGGGAACTTTCCAACTGTGCCTTCAGGCCCGCACCTGAAGCCCGACAGGCGGTAAACGTCACCTGGGGCTTCAACAAGGCTCAAACCACACAAGGTACACAACGGGCCCTTCCCTGGATCAGCGTGTTTACGCAGGGTGTTCTGAGTGGAGCAAACGGCCTCAACCAAGGCAGGCGCCCTTTACGCATGTAAGCGTCTGCCTCTTCCAAACGACCGATGTGTTGCCTGAAGAACTCTGCTTTAGCTGCCGCTGCAATGCAAGCGGACTTTCTCCGTGAGTAGAGCGACTTTCCAACGGAGGTGCCAGAAGGCGTTCTAAGCAGACTATTTCCTCAGGGCAGCTGAGAGAAGGTCCATGTGGAAAACTTCCAGGGCACGGCGGACCGGCTAGAAACGCGTTCCTGATGCTGTTGGAGTGCCGAGGAATCGTAGCCGTCCCCTTTAAAAGCGCTGGTTGTAGTCCTTCCCTCGGCAAACACAGTAGTCCCCTCTCTGAAGGGCCTGGGGGCCTGGGTGTGGCACAGCATGCTCACAGGGGCAGGGGCTTTTCGCAGGGAAAAGGGTGCACGCCCAAAGCGCCCAGGGGTCCTGAGAAGGGCAGCACCGCTCAAATAAAGCACTACAGTGACTAAGGCCTCCAAGAGCTTGCTGTATGCTCCGATCCATTAGGGCGACTCAAAGGCTTTCTCGAGGCATGCCCTCTCGTGGGCGTTCCCTGTAGTCCTACAGCCCGACAGGAGGAGCTCCCAGCACGGCTCCGGAAGCCCCCTGAGAACTGAGAGAAAAATTCCCTCTCTTCCCCGAGCCCTGCCTCCCGCGCCTAGAGGCCCGTCAGAAACGGTGTTATTCAGGTAGCTCCAAGGCAGCACGAATGGAGCTTTCAAAATGGGAATTCAAGGCTTCTGCCCTCCGGCCCCCACTTCCAGTGAACACGTAGTCCACTCCCTTGGCATTTCTAGTAAGTGCCCAGGGACACTAGCTACGCACTCGCTCCTGCCCTGAATCCACTTTTCTTCCCAGGGTGTTCTGTATGTAGCCAACTCCCTCATCCAAGGAACCCTCTAGGTAGCCTCTATCGGGCCATAGCCTCAACCAAAGGCTTGCAGTGTAAGAGGAAGCACTGTACTTCAGTGGCAGCGGGAACGCAAGCCGACTGTCTCCTGCAGGTATGGTGCCCTCGGCTAAGGGTTCCTGGAAGGGCTGCGAAGCAGATGGTTTCCCTAGGTGCAGCTCAGACGAGGGCAATGAGGCAGAGTTCCTTGACAAGTGGCCCGTGAGAGAACAGTTTCCCTGGAGCTGCTGCCGTGCCGAGGAAATCTACCTCTCCCCAGGGTGGTGTGCAGGGCGTTGCCCTACACTCGGCATACACAGAGTGACTGGGAAGGGCTGCCGGCCTGGATGCCGCTGAGCAGGCCAGGGGAGCCTCCCGGTATTCAGTGGTCTTGCACGGAATCGGGTGCAAACAGGAGGGCCCTGGGTGTCTTGAACGGCGCACTAGCAAGAAGAGAAAGCAGAGCCGCGACGAAGGCCCTTTGGAAAGTGCTGCATGCCTCCGCTTCAGCAGGGCAAATAGGGCGACTTTGCTCGAGGCAGGGGCTGACGTTCGGTCTCCAGGTAGGTGTAGAGCAGAGCGGCATGAGCTCCCAACCAGGCCCTGGACGCACCGTGTTTTACGAGAGAGCACTCATTTTCTTCCCAGAGCCATGCCTCCCGTGTACGAGAGGCCCGTCAGAGAGGGTGCCTCTCCGTGTAATTCAAGGCCCTACGGAGGGAACTTTCCACCTGTGCCTTCAGGCCCGCACCTGAAGCCCGACAGGCGGTAAACGTCACCTGGGGCTTCAACGAGGCTCAAACCACACAAGGTACACAACGGGCCCTTCCCTGGATCAGCGTGTTTACGCAGGGTGTTCTGAGTGGAGCAAACGGCCTCAACCAAGGCAGGCGCCCTTTACGCATGTAAGCGTCTGCCTCTTCCAAACGACCGATGTGTTGCCTGAAGAACTCTGCTTTAGCTGCCGCTGCAATGCAAGCGGACTTTCTCCGTGAGTAGAGCGACTTTCCAACGGAGGTGCCAGAAGGCGTTCTAAGCAGACTATTTCCTCAGGGCAGCTGAGAGAAGGTCCATGTGGAAAACTTCCAGGGCACGGCGGACCGGCTAGAAACGCGTTCCTGATGCTGTTGGAGTGCCGAGGAATCGTAGCCGTCCCCTTTAAAAGCGCTGGTTGTAGTCCTTCCCTCGGCAAACACAGCAGTCCCCTCTCTGAAGGGCCTGGGGGCCTGGGTGTGGCACAGCATGCTCACAGGGGCAGGGGCTTTTCGCAGGGAAAAGGGTGCACACCCAAAGCGCCCAGGAGTCCTGAGAAGGGCAGCACCGCTCAAATAAAGCACTACAGTGACTAAGACCTCCAAGAGCTTGCTGTATGCTCCGATCCATTAGGGCGACTCAAAGGCTTTCTCGAGGCATGCCCTCTCGTGGGCGTTCCCTGTAGTCCTACAGCCCGACAGGAGGAGCTCCCAGCACGGCTCCGGAAGCCCCCTGAGAACTGAGAGAAAAATTCCCTCTCTTCCCCGAGCCCTGCCTCCCGCGCCTAGAGGCCCGTCAGAAACGGTGTTATTCAGGTAGCTCCAAGGCAGCACGAATGGAGCTTTCAAAATGGGAATTCAAGGCTTCTGCCCTCCGGCCCCCACTTCCAGTGAACACGTAGTCCACTCCCTTGGCATTTCTAGTAAGTGCCCAGGGACACTAGCTACGCACTCGCTCCTGCCCTGAATCCACTTTTCTTCCCAGGGTGTTCTGTATGTAGCCAACTCCCTCATCCAAGGAACCCTCTAGGTAGCCTCTATCGGGCCATAGCCTCAACCAAAGGCTTGCAGTGTAAGAGGAAGCACTGTACTTCAGTGGCAGCGGGAACGCAAGCCGACTGTCTCCTGCAGGTATGGTGCCCTCGGCGAAGGGTTCCTGGAAGGGCTGCGAAGCAGATGGTTTCCCTAGGTGCAGCTCAGACGAGGGCAATGAGGCAGAGTTCCTTGACAAGTGGCCCGTGAGAGAACAGTTTCCCTGGAGCTGCTGCCGTGCCGAGGAAATCTACCTCTCCCCAGGGTGGTGTGCAGGGCGTTGCCCTACACTCGGCATACACAGAGTGACTGGGAAGGGCTGCCGGCCTGGATGCCGCTGAGCAGGCCAGGGGAGCCTCCCGGTATTCAGTGGTCTTGCACGGAATCGGGTGCAAACAGGAGGGCCCTGGGTGTCTTGAACGGCGCACTAGCAAGAAGAGAAAGCAGAGCCGCGACGAAGGCCCCTTGGAAAGTGCTGCATGCCTCCGCTTCAGCAGGGCAAATAGGGCGACTTTGCTCGAGGCAGGGGCTGACGTTCGGTCTCCAGGTAGGTGTAGAGCAGAGCGGCATGAGCTCCCAACCAGGCCCTGGACGCACCGTGTTTTACGAGAGAGCACTCATTTTCTTCCCAGAGCCATGCCTCCCGTGTACGAGAGGCCCGTCAGAGAGGGTGCCTCTCCGTGTAATTCAAGGCCCTACGGAGGGAACTTTCCACCTGTGCCTTCAGGCCCGCACCTGAAGCCCGACAGGCGGTAAACGTCACCTGGGGCTTCAACGAGGCTCAAACCACACAAGGTACACAACGGGCCCTTCCCTGGATCAGCGTGTTTACGCAGGGTGTTCTGAGTGGAGCAAACGGCCTCAACCAAGGCAGGCGCCCTTTACGCATGTAAGCGTCTGCCTCTTCCAAACGACCGATGTGTTGCCTGAAGAACTCTGCTTTAGCTGCCGCTGCAATGCAAGCGGACTTTCTCCGTGAGTAGAGCGACTTTCCAACGGAGGTGCCAGAAGGCGTTCTAAGCAGACTATTTCCTCAGGGCAGCTGAGAGAAGGTCCATGTGGAAAACTTCCAGGGCACGGCGGACCGGCTAGAAACGCGTTCCTGATGCTGTTGGAGTGCCGAGGAATCGTAGCCGTCCCCTTTAAAAGCGCAGGTTGTAGTCCTTCCCTCGGCAAACACAGCAGTCCCCTCTCTGAAGGGCCTGGGGGCCTGGGTGTGGCACAGCATGCTCACAGGGGCAGGGGCTTTTCGCAGGGAAAAGGGTGCACGCCCAAAGCGCCCAGGAGTCCTGAGAAGGGCAGCACCGCTCAAATAAAGCACTACAGTGACTAAGACCTCCAAGAGCTTGCTGTATGCTCCGATCCATTAGGGCGACTCAAAGGCTTTCTCGAGGCATGCCCTCTCGTGGGCGTTCCCTGTAGTCCTACAGCCCGACAGGAGGAGCTCCCAGCACGGCTCCGGAAGCCCCCTGAGAACTGAGAGAAAAATTCCTTCTCTTCCCCGAGCCCTGCCTCCCGCGCCTAGAGGCCCGTCAGAAACGGTGTTATTCAGGTAGCTCCAAGGCAGCACGAATGGAGCTTTCAAAATGGGAATTCAAGGCTTCTGCCCTCCGGCCCCCACTTCCAGTGAACACGTAGTCCACTCCCTTGGCATTTCTAGTAAGTGCCCAGGGACACTAGCTACGCACTCGCTCCTGCCCTGAATCCACTTTTCTTCCCAGGGTGTTCTGTATGTAGCCAACTCCCTCATCCAAGGAACCCTCTAGGTAGCCTCTATCGGGCCATAGCCTCAACCAAAGGCTTGCAGTGTAAGAGGAAGCACTGTACTTCAGTGGCAGCGGGAACGCAAGCCGACTGTCTCCTGCAGGTATGGTGCCCTCGGCGAAGGGTTCCTGGAAGGGCTGCGAAGCAGATGGTTTCCCTAGGTGCAGCTCAGACGAGGGCAATGAGGCAGAGTTCCTTGAGAAGTGGCCCGTGAGAGAACAGTTTCCCTGGAGCTGCTGCCGTGCCGAGGAAATCTACCTCTCCCCAGGGTGGTGTGCAGGGCGTTGCCCTACACTCGGCATACACAGAGTGACTGGGAAGGGCTGCCGGCCTGGATGCCGCTGAGCAGGCCAGGGGAGCCTCCCGGCATTCAGTGGTCTTGCCCGGAATCGGGTGCAAACAGGAGGGCCCTGGGTGTCTTGAACGGCGCACTAGCAAGAAGAGAAAGCAGAGCCGCGACGAAGGCCCCTTGGAAAGTGCTGCATGCCTCCGCTTCAGCAGGGCAATAGAGCGACTTTGCTCGAGGCAGGGGCTGACGTTCGGTCTCCAGGTAGGTGTAGAGCAGAGCGGCATGAGCTCCCAACCAGGCCCTGGACGCACCGTGTTTTACGAGAGAGCACTCATTTTCTTCCCAGAGCCATGCCTCCCGTGTACGAGAGGCCCGTCAGAGAGGGTGCCTCTCCGTGTAATTCAAGGCCCTACGGAGGGAACTTTCCAACTGTGCCTTCAGGCCCGCACCTGAAGCCCGACAGGCGGTAAACGTCACCTGGGGCTTCAACAAGGCTCAAACCACACAAGGTACACAACGGGCCCTTCCCTGGATCAGCGTGTTTACGCAGGGTGTTCTGAGTGGAGCAAACGGCCTCAACCAAGGCAGGCGCCCTTTACGCATGTAAGCGTCTGCCTCTTCCAAACGACCGATGTGTTGCCTGAAGAACTCTGCTTTAGCTGCCGCTGCAATGCAAGCGGACTTTCTCCGTGAGTAGAGCGACTTTCCAACGGAGGTGCCAGAAGGCGTTCTAAGCAGACTATTTCCTCAGGGCAGCTGAGAGAAGGTCCATGTGGAAAACTTCCAGGGCACGGCGGACCGGCTAGAAACGCGTTCCTGATGCTGTTGGAGTGCCGAGGAATCGTAGCCGTCCCCTTTAAAAGCGCTGGTTGTAGTCCTTCCCTCGGCAAACACAGTAGTCCCCTCTCTGAAGGGCCTGGGGGCCTGGGTGTGGCACAGCATGCTCACAGGGGCAGGGGCTTTTCGCAGGGAAAAGGGTGCACGCCCAAAGCGCCCAGGGGTCCTGAGAAGGGCAGCACCGCTCAAATAAAGCACTACAGTGACTAAGACCTCCAAGAGCTTGCTGTATGCTCCGATCCATTAGGGCGACTCAAAGGCTTTCTCGAGGCATGCCCTCTCGTGGGCGTTCCCTGTAGTCCTACAGCCCGACAGGAGGAGCTCCCAGCACGGCTCCGGAAGCCCCCTGAGAACTGAGAGAAAAATTCCCTCTCTTCCCCGAGCCCTGCCTCCCGCGCCTAGAGGCCCGTCAGAAACGGTGTTATTCAGGTAGCTCCAAGGCAGCACGAATGGAGCTTTCAAAATGGGAATTCAAGGCTTCTGCCCTCCGGCCCCCACTTCCAGTGAACACGTAGTCCACTCCCTTGGCATTTCTAGTAAGTGCCCAGGGACACTAGCTACGCACTCGCTCCTGCCCTGAATCCACTTTTCTTCCCAGGGTGTTCTGTATGTAGCCAACTCCCTCATCCAAGGAACCCTCTAGGTAGCCTCTATCGGGCCATAGCCTCAACCAAAGGCTTGCAGTGTAAGAGGAAGCACTGTACTTCAGTGGCAGCGGGAACGCAAGCCGACTGTCTCCTGCAGGTATGGTGCCCTCGGCTAAGGGTTCCTGGAAGGGCTGCGAAGCAGATGGTTTCCCTAGGTGCAGCTCAGACGAGGGCAATGAGGCAGAGTTCCTTGACAAGTGGCCCGTGAGAGAACAGTTTCCCTGGAGCTGCTGCCGTGCCGAGGAAATCTACCTCTCCCCAGGGTGGTGTGCAGGGCGTTGCCCTACACTCGGCATACACAGAGTGACTGGGAAGGGCTGCCGGCCTGGATGCCGCTGAGCAGGCCAGGGGAGCCTCCCGGTATTCAGTGGTCTTGCACGGAATCGGGTGCAAACAGGAGGGCCCTGGGTGTCTTGAACGGCGCACTAGCAAGAAGAGAAAGCAGAGCCGCGACGAAGGCCCCTTGGAAAGTGCTGCATGCCTCCGCTTCAGCAGGGCAAATAGGGCGACTTTGCTCGAGGCAGGGGCTGACGTTCGGTCTCCAGGTAGGTGTAGAGCAGAGCGGCATGAGCTCCCAACCAGGCCCTGGACGCACCGTGTTTTACGAGAGAGCACTCATTTTCTTCCCAGAGCCATGCCTCCCGTGTACGAGAGGCCCGTCAGAGAGGGTGCCTCTCCGTGTAATTCAAGGCCCTACGGAGGGAACTTTCCACCTGTGCCTTCAGGCCCGCACCTGAAGCCCGACAGGCGGTAAACGTCACCTGGGGCTTCAACGAGGCTCAAACCACACAAGGTACACAACGGGCCCTTCCCTGGATCAGCGTGTTTACGCAGGGTGTTCTGAGTGGAGCAAACGGCCTCAACCAAGGCAGGCGCCCTTTACGCATGTAAGCGTCTGCCTCTTCCAAACGACCGATGTGTTGCCTGAAGAACTCTGCTTTAGCTGCCGCTGCAATGCAAGCGGACTTTCTCCGTGAGTAGAGCGACTTTCCAACGGAGGTGCCAGAAGGCGTTCTAAGCAGACTATTTCCTCAGGGCAGCTGAGAGAAGGTCCATGTGGAAAACTTCCAGGGCACGGCGGACCGGCTAGAAACGCGTTCCTGATGCTGTTGGAGTGCCGAGGAATCGTAGCCGTCCCCTTTAAAAGCGCTGGTTGTAGTCCTTCCCTCGGCAAACACAGCAGTCCCCTCTCTGAAGGGCCTGGGGGCCTGGGTGTGGCACAGCATGCTCACAGGGGCAGGGGCTTTTCGCAGGGAAAAGGGTGCACACCCAAAGCGCCCAGGAGTCCTGAGAAGGGCAGCACCGCTCAAATAAAGCACTACAGTGACTAAGACCTCCAAGAGCTTGCTGTATGCTCCGATCCATTAGGGCGACTCAAAGGCTTTCTCGAGGCATGCCCTCTCGTGGGCGTTCCCTGTAGTCCTACAGCCCGACAGGAGGAGCTCCCAGCACGGCTCCGGAAGCCCCCTGAGAACTGAGAGAAAAATTCCCTCTCTTCCCCGAGCCCTGCCTCCCGCGCCTAGAGGCCCGTCAGAAACGGTGTTATTCAGGTAGCTCCAAGGCAGCACGAATGGAGCTTTCAAAATGGGAATTCAAGGCTTCTGCCCTCCGGCCCCCACTTCCAGTGAACACGTAGTCCACTCCCTTGGCATTTCTAGTAAGTGCCCAGGGACACTAGCTACGCACTCGCTCCTGCCCTGAATCCACTTTTCTTCCCAGGGTGTTCTGTATGTAGCCAACTCCCTCATCCAAGGAACCCTCTAGGTAGCCTCTATCGGGCCATAGCCTCAACCAAAGGCTTGCAGTGTAAGAGGAAGCACTGTACTTCAGTGGCAGCGGGAATGCAAGCCGACTGTCTCCTGCAGGTATGGTGCCCTCGGCGAAGGGTTCCTGGAAGGGCTGCGAAGCAGATGGTTTCCCTAGGTGCAGCTCAGACGAGGGCAATGAGGCAGAGTTCCTTGACAAGTGGCCCGTGAGAGAACAGTTTCCCTGGAGCTGCTGCCGTGCCGAGGAAATCTACCTCTCCCCAGGGTGGTGTGCAGGGCGTTGCCCTACACTCGGCATACACAGAGTGACTGGGAAGGGCTGCCGGCCTGGATGCCGCTGAGCAGGCCAGGGGAGCCTCCCGGTATTCAGTGGTCTTGCACGGAATCGGGTGCAAACAGGAGGGCCCTGGGTGTCTTGAACGGCGCACTAGCAAGAAGAGAAAGCAGAGCCGCGACGAAGGCCCCTTGGAAAGTGCTGCATGCCTCCGCTTCAGCAGGGCAAATAGGGCGACTTTGCTCGAGGCAGGGGCTGACGTTCGGTCTCCAGGTAGGTGTAGAGCAGAGCGGCATGAGCTCCCAACCAGGCCCTGGACGCACCGTGTTTTACGAGAGAGCACTCATTTTCTTCCCAGAGCCATGCCTCCCGTGTACGAGAGGCCCGTCAGAGAGGGTGCCTCTCCGTGTAATTCAAGGCCCTACGGAGGGAACTTTCCACCTGTGCCTTCAGGCCCGCACCTGAAGCCCGACAGGCGGTAAACGTCACCTGGGGCTTCAACGAGGCTCAAACCACACAAGGTACACAACGGGCCCTTCCCTGGATCAGCGTGTTTACGCAGGGTGTTCTGAGTGGAGCAAACGGCCTCAACCAAGGCAGGCGCCCTTTACGCATGTAAGCGTCTGCCTCTTCCAAACGACCGATGTGTTGCCTGAAGAACTCTGCTTTAGCTGCCGCTGCAATGCAAGCGGACTTTCTCCGTGAGTAGAGCGACTTTCCAACGGAGGTGCCAGAAGGCGTTCTAAGCAGACTATTTCCTCAGGGCAGCTGAGAGAAGGTCCATGTGGAAAACTTCCAGGGCACGGCGGACCGGCTAGAAACGCGTTCCTGATGCTGTTGGAGTGCCGAGGAATCGTAGCCGTCCCCTTTAAAAGCGCAGGTTGTAGTCCTTCCCTCGGCAAACACAGCAGTCCCCTCTCTGAAGGGCCTGGGGGCCTGGGTGTGGCACAGCATGCTCACAGGGGCAGGGGCTTTTCGCAGGGAAAAGGGTGCACGCCCAAAGCGCCCAGGAGTCCTGAGAAGGGCAGCACCGCTCAAATAAAGCACTACAGTGACTAAGACCTCCAAGAGCTTGCTGTATGCTCCGATCCATTAGGGCGACTCAAAGGCTTTCTCGAGGCATGCCCTCTCGTGGGCGTTCCCTGTAGTCCTACAGCCCGACAGGAGGAGCTCCCAGCACGGCTCCGGAAGCCCCCTGAGAACTGAGAGAAAAATTCCTTCTCTTCCCCGAGCCCTGCCTCCCGCGCCTAGAGGCCCGTCAGAAACGGTGTTATTCAGGTAGCTCCAAGGCAGCACGAATGGAGCTTTCAAAATGGGAATTCAAGGCTTCTGCCCTCCGGCCCCCACTTCCAGTGAACACGTAGTCCACTCCCTTGGCATTTCTAGTAAGTGCCCAGGGACACTAGCTACGCACTCGCTCCTGCCCTGAATCCACTTTTCTTCCCAGGGTGTTCTGTATGTAGCCAACTCCCTCATCCAAGGAACCCTCTAGGTAGCCTCTATCGGGCCATAGCCTCAACCAAAGGCTTGCAGTGTAAGAGGAAGCACTGTACTTCAGTGGCAGCGGGAACGCAAGCCGACTGTCTCCTGCAGGTATGGTGCCCTCGGCGAAGGGTTCCTGGAAGGGCTGCGAAGCAGATGGTTTCCCTAGGTGCAGCTCAGACGAGGGCAATGAGGCAGAGTTCCTTGAGAAGTGGCCCGTGAGAGAACAGTTTCCCTGGAGCTGCTGCCGTGCCGAGGAAATCTACCTCTCCCCAGGGTGGTGTGCAGGGCGTTGCCCTACACTCGGCATACACAGAGTGACTGGGAAGGGCTGCCGGCCTGGATGCCGCTGAGCAGGCCAGGGGAGCCTCCCGGCATTCAGTGGTCTTGCCCGGAATCGGGTGCAAACAGGAGGGCCCTGGGTGTCTTGAACGGCGCACTAGCAAGAAGAGAAAGCAGAGCCGCGACGAAGGCCCCTTGGAAAGTGCTGCATGCCTCCGCTTCAGCAGGGCAATAGAGCGACTTTGCTCGAGGCAGGGGCTGACGTTCGGTCTCCAGGTAGGTGTAGAGCAGAGCGGCATGAGCTCCCAACCAGGCCCTGGACGCACCGTGTTTTACGAGAGAGCACTCATTTTCTTCCCAGAGCCATGCCTCCCGTGCACGAGAGGCCCGTCAGAGAGGGTGCCTCTCCGTGTAATTCAAGGCCCTACGGAGGGAACTTTCCAACTGTGCCTTCAGGCCCGCACCTGAAGCCCGACAGGCGGTAAACGTCACCTGGGGCTTCAACGAGGCTCAAACCACACAAGGTACACAACGGGCCCTTCCCTGGATCAGCGTGTTTACGCAGGGTGTTCTGAGTGGAGCAAACGGCCTCAACCAAGGCAGGCGCCCTTTACGCATGTAAGCGTCTGCCTCTTCCAAACGACCGATGTGTTGCCTGAAGAACTCTGCTTTAGCTGCCGCTGCAATGCAAGCGGACTTTCTCCGTGAGCAGAGCGACTTTCCAACGGAGGTGCCAGAAGGCGTTCTAAGCAGACTATTTCCTCAGGGCAGCTGAGAGAAGGTCCATGTGGAAAACTTCCAGGGCACGGCGGACCGGCTAGAAACGCGTTCCTGATGCTGTTGGAGTGCCGAGGAATCGTAGCCGTCCCCTTTAAAAGCGCTGGTTGTAGTCCTTCCCTCGGCAAACACAGCAGTCCCCTCTCTGAAGGGCCTGGGGGCCTGGGTGTGGCACAGCATGCTCACAGGGGCAGGGGCTTTTCGCAGGGAAAAGGGTGCACACCCAAAGCGCCCAGGAGTCCTGAGAAGGGCAGCACCGCTCAAATAAAGCACTACAGTGACTAAGACCTCCAAGAGCTTGCTGTATGCTCCGATCCATTAGGGCGACTCAAAGGCTTTCTCGAGGCATGCCCTCTCGTGGGCGTTCCCTGTAGTCCTACAGCCCGACAGGAGGAGCTCCCAGCACGGCTCCGGAAGCCCCCTGAGAACTGAGAGAAAAATTCCTTCTCTTCCCCGAGCCCTGCCTCCCGCGCCTAGAGGCCCGTCAGAAACGGTGTTATTCAGGTAGCTCCAAGGCAGCACGAATGGAGCTTTCAAAATGGGAATTCAAGGCTTCTGCCCTCCGGCCCCCACTTCCAGTGAACACGTAGTCCACTCCCTTGGCATTTCTAGTAAGTGCCCAGGGACACTAGCTACGCACTCGCTCCTGCCCTGAATCCACTTTTCTTCCCAGGGTGTTCTGTATGTAGCCAACTCCCTCATCCAAGGAACCCTCTAGGTAGCCTCTATCGGGCCATAGCCTCAACCAAAGGCTTGCAGTGTAAGAGGAAGCACTGTACTTCAGTGGCAGCGGGAACGCAAGCCGACTGTCTCCTGCAGGTATGGTGCCCTCGGCGAAGGGTTCCTGGAAGGGCTGCGAAGCAGATGGTTTCCCTAGGTGCAGCTCAGACGAGGGCAATGAGGCAGAGTTCCTTGACAAGTGGCCCGTGAGAGAACAGTTTCCCTGGAGCTGCTGCCGTGCCGAGGAAATCTACCTCTCCCCAGGGTGGTGTGCAGGGCGTTGCCCTACACTCGGCATACACAGAGTGACTGGGAAGGGCTGCCGGCCTGGATGCCGCTGAGCAGGCCAGGGGAGCCTCCCGGTATTCAGTGGTCTTGCACGGAATCGGGTGCAAACAGGAGGGCCCTGGGTGTCTTGAACGGCGCACTAGCAAGAAGAGAAAGCAGAGCCGCGACGAAGGCCCCTTGGAAAGTGCTGCATGCCTCCGCTTCAGCAGGGCAAATAGGGCGACTTTGCTCGAGGCAGGGGCTGACGTTCGGTCTCCAGGTAGGTGTAGAGCAGAGCGGCATGAGCTCCCAACCAGGCCCTGGACGCACCGTGTTTTACGAGAGAGCACTCATTTTCTTCCCAGAGCCATGCCTCCCGTGCACGAGAGGCCCGTCAGAGAGGGTGCCTCTCCGTGTAATTCAAGGCCCTACGGAGGGAACTTTCCAACTGTGCCTTCAGGCCCGCACCTGAAGCCCGACAGGCGGTAAACGTCACCTGGGGCTTCAACGAGGCTCAAACCACACAAGGTACACAACGGGCCCTTCCCTGGATCAGCGTGTTTACGCAGGGTGTTCTGAGTGGAGCAAACGGCCTCAACCAAGGCAGGCGCCCTTTACGCATGTAAGCGTCTGCCTCTTCCAAACGACCGATGTGTTGCCTGAAGAACTCTGCTTTAGCTGCCGCTGCAATGCAAGCGGACTTTCTCCGTGAGCAGAGCGACTTTCCAACGGAGGTGCCAGAAGGCGTTCTAAGCAGACTATTTCCTCAGGGCAGCTGAGAGAAGGTCCATGTGGAAAACTTCCAGGGCACGGCGGACCGGCTAGAAACGCGTTCCTGATGCTGTTGGAGTGCCGAGGAATCGTAGCCGTCCCCTTTAAAAGCGCTGGTTGTAGTCCTTCCCTCGGCAAACACAGCAGTCCCCTCTCTGAAGGGCCTGGGGGCCTGGGTGTGGCACAGCATGCTCACAGGGGCAGGGGCTTTTCGCAGGGAAAAGGGTGCACGCCCAAAGCGCCCAGGGGTCCTGAGAAGGGCAGCACCGCTCAAATAAAGCACTACAGTGACTAAGACCTCCAAGAGCTTGCTGTATGCTCCGATCCATTAGGGCGACTCAAAGGCTTTCTCGAGGCATGCCCTCTCGTGGGCGTTCCCTGTAGTCCTACAGCCCGACAGGAGGAGCTCCCAGCACGGCTCCGGAAGCCCCCTGAGAACTGAGAGAAAAATTCCTTCTCTTCCCCGAGACCTGCCTCCCGCGCCTAGAGGCCCGTCAGAAACGGTGTTATTCAGGTAGCTCCAAGGCAGCACGAATGGAGCTTTCAAAATGGGAATTCAAGGCTTCTGCCCTCCGGCCCCCACTTCCAGTGAACACGTAGTCCACTCCCTTGGCATTTCTAGTAAGTGCCCAGGGACACTAGCTACGCACTCGCTCCTGCCCTGAATCCACTTTTCTTCCCAGGGTGTTCTGTATGTAGCCAACTCCCTCATCCAAGGAACCCTCTAGGTAGCCTCTATCGGGCCATAGCCTCAACCAAAGGCTTGCAGTGTAAGAGGAAGCACTGTACTTCAGTGGCAGCGGGAACGCAAGCCGACTGTCTCCTGCAGGTATGGTGCCCTCGGCGAAGGGTTCCTGGAAGGGCTGCGAAGCAGATGGTTTCCCTAGGTGCAGCTCAGACGAGGGCAATGAGGCAGAGTTCCTTGACAAGTGGCCCGTGAGAGAACAGTTTCCCTGGAGCTGCTGCCGTGCCGAGGAAATCTACCTCTCCCCAGGGTGGTGTGCAGGGCGTTGCCCTACACTCGGCATACACAGAGTGACTGGGAAGGGCTGCCGGCCTGGATGCCGCTGAGCAGGCCAGGGGAGCCTCCCGGTATTCAGTGGTCTTGCACGGAATCGGGTGCAAACAGGAGGGCCCTGGGTGTCTTGAACGGCGCACTAGCAAGAAGAGAAAGCAGAGCCGCGACGAAGGCCCCTTGGAAAGTGCTGCATGCCTCCGCTTCAGCAGGGCAAATAGGGCGACTTTGCTCGAGGCAGGGGCTGACGTTCGGTCTCCAGGTAGGTGTAGAGCAGAGCGGCATGAGCTCCCAACCAGGCCCTGGACGCACCGTGTTTTACGAGAGAGCACTCATTTTCTTCCCAGAGCCATGCCTCCCGTGTACGAGAGGCCCGTCAGAGAGGGTGCCTCTCCGTGTAATTCAAGGCCCTACGGAGGGAACTTTCCACCTGTGCCTTCAGGCCCGCACCTGAAGCCCGACAGGCGGTAAACGTCACCTGGGGCTTCAACAAGGCTCAAACCACACAAGGTACACAACGGGCCCTTCCCTGGATCAGCGTGTTTACGCAGGGTGTTCTGAGTGGAGCAAACGGCCTCAACCAAGGCAGGCGCCCTTTACGCATGTAAGCGTCTGCCTCTTCCAAACGACCGATGTGTTGCCTGAAGAACTCTGCTTTAGCTGCCGCTGCAATGCAAGCGGACTTTCTCCGTGAGTAGAGCGGCTTTCCAACGGAGGTGCCAGAAGGCGTTCTAAGCAGACTATTTCCTCAGGGCAGCTGAGAGAAGGTCCATGTGCAAAACTTCCAGGGCACGGCGGACCGGCTAGAAACGCGTTCCTGATGCTGTTGGAGTGCCGAGGAATCGTAGCCGTCCCCTTTAAAAGCGCTGGTTGTAGTCCTTCCCTCGGCAAACACAGCAGTCCCCTCTCTGAAGGGCCTGGGGGCCTGGGTGTGGCACAGCATGCTCACAGGGGCAGGGGCTTTTCGCAGGGAAAAGGGTGCACGCCCAAAGCGCCCAGGGGTCCTGAGAAGGGCAGCACCGCTCAAATAAAGCACTACAGTGACTAAGACCTCCAAGAGCTTGCTGTATGCTCCGATCCATTAGGGCGACTCAAAGGCTTTCTCGAGGCATGCCCTCTCGTGGGCGTTCCCTGTAGTCCTACAGCCCGACAGGAGGAGCTCCCAGCACGGCTCCGGAAGCCCCCTGAGAACTGAGAGAAAAATTCCTTCTCTTCCCCGAGCCCTGCCTCCCGCGCCTAGAGGCCCGTCAGAAACGGTGTTATTCAGGTAGCTCCAAGGCAGCACGAATGGAGCTTTCAAAATGGGAATTCAAGGCTTCTGCCCTCCGGCCCCCACTTCCAGTGAACACGTAGTCCACTCCCTTGGCATTTCTAGTAAGTGCCCAGGGACACTAGCTACGCACTCGCTCCTGCCCTGAATCCACTTTTCTTCCCAGGGTGTTCTGTATGTAGCCAACTCCCTCATCCAAGGAACCCTCTAGGTAGCCTCTATCGGGCCATAGCCTCAACCAAAGGCTTGCAGTGTAAGAGGAAGCACTGTACTTCAGTGGCAGCGGGAACGCAAGCCGACTGTCTCCTGCAGGTATGGTGCCCTCGGCGAAGGGTTCCTGGAAGGGCTGCGAAGCAGATGGTTTCCCTAAGTGCAGCTCAGACGAGGGCAATGAGGCAGAGTTCCTTGACAAGTGGCCCGTGAGAGAACAGTTTCCCTGGAGCTGCTGCCGTGCCGAGGAAATCTACCTCTCCCCAGGGTGGTGTGCAGGGCGTTGCCCTACACTCGGCATACACAGAGTGACTGGGAAGGGCTGCCGGCCTGGATGCCGCTGAGCAGGCCAGGGGAGCCTCCCGGTATTCAGTGGTCTTGCACGGAATCGGGTGCAAACAGGAGGGCCCTGGGTGTCTTGAACGGCGCACTAGCAAGAAGAGAAAGCAGAGCCGCGACGAAGGCCCCTTGGAAAGTGCTGCATGCCTCCGCTTCAGCAGGGCAAATAGGGCGACTTTGCTCGAGGCAGGGGCTGACGTTCGGTCTCCAGGTAGGTGTAGAGCAGAGCGGCATGAGCTCCCAACCAGGCCCTGGACGCACCGTGTTTTACGAGAGAGCACTCATTTTCTTCCCAGAGCCATGCCTCCCGTGTACGAGAGGCCCGTCAGAGAGGGTGCCTCTCCGTGTAATTCAAGGCCCTACGGAGGGAACTTTCCACCTGTGCCTTCAGGCCCGCACCTGAAGCCCGACAGGCGGTAAACGTCACCTGGGGCTTCAACGAGGCTCAAACCACACAAGGTACACAACGGGCCCTTCCCTGGATCAGCGTGTTTACGCAGGGTGTTCTGAGTGGAGCAAACGGCCTCAACCAAGGCAGGCGCCCTTTACGCATGTAAGCGTCTGCCTCTTCCAAACGACCGATGTGTTGCCTGAAGAACTCTGCTTTAGCTGCCGCTGCAATGCAAGCGGACTTTCTCCGTGAGTAGAGCGGCTTTCCAACGGAGGTGCCAGAAGGCGTTCTAAGCAGACTATTTCCTCAGGGCAGCTGAGAGAAGGTCCATGTGCAAAACTTCCAGGGCACGGCGGACCGGCTAGAAACGCGTTCCTGATGCTGTTGGAGTGCCGAGGAATCGTAGCCGTCCCCTTTAAAAGCGCTGGTTGTAGTCCTTCCCTCGGCAAACACAGTAGTCCCCTCTCTGAAGGGCCTGGGGGCCTGGGTGTGGCACAGCATGCTCACAGGGGCAGGGGCTTTTCGCAGGGAAAAGGGTGCACGCCCAAAGCGCCCAGGGGTCCTGAGAAGGGCAGCACCGCTCAAATAAAGCACTACAGTGACTAAGACCTCCAAGAGCTTGCTGTATGCTCCGATCCATTAGGGCGACTCAAAGGCTTTCTCGAGGCATGCCCTCTCGTGGGCGTTCCCTGTAGTCCTACAGCCCGACAGGAGGAGCTCCCAGCACGGCTCCGGAAGCCCCCTGAGAACTGAGAGAAAAATTCCTTCTCTTCCCCGAGCCCTGCCTCCCGCGCCTAGAGGCCCGTCAGAAACGGTGTTATTCAGGTAGCTCCAAGGCAGCACGAATGGAGCTTTCAAAATGGGAATTCAAGGCTTCTGCCCTCCGGCCCCCACTTCCAGTGAACACGTAGTCCACTCCCTTGGCATTTCTAGTAAGTGCCCAGGGACACTAGCTACGCACTCGCTCCTGCCCTGAATCCACTTTTCTTCCCAGGGTGTTCTGTATGTAGCCAACTCCCTCATCCAAGGAACCCTCTAGGTAGCCTCTATCGGGCCATAGCCTCAACCAAAGGCTTGCAGTGTAAGAGGAAGCACTGTACTTCAGTGGCAGCGGGAACGCAAGCCGACTGTCTCCTGCAGGTATGGTGCCCTCGGCGAAGGGTTCCTGGAAGGGCTGCGAAGCAGATGGTTTCCCTAGGTGCAGCTCAGACGAGGGCAATGAGGCAGAGTTCCTTGACAAGTGGCCCGTGAGAGAACAGTTTCCCTGGAGCTGCTGCCGTGCCGAGGAAATCTACCTCTCCCCAGGGTGGTGTGCAGGGCGTTGCCCTACACTCGGCATACACAGAGTGACTGGGAAGGGCTGCCGGCCTGGATGCCGCTGAGCAGGCCAGGGGAGCCTCCCGGTATTCAGTGGTCTTGCACGGAATCGGGTGCAAACAGGAGGGCCCTGGGTGTCTTGAACGGCGCACTAGCAAGAAGAGAAAGCAGAGCCGCGACGAAGGCCCCTTGGAAAGTGCTGCATGCCTCCGCTTCAGCAGGGCAAATAGGGCGACTTTGCTCGAGGCAGGGGCTGACGTTCGGTCTCCAGGTAGGTGTAGAGCAGAGCGGCATGAGCTCCCAACCAGGCCCTGGACGCACCGTGTTTTACGAGAGAGCACTCATTTTCTTCCCAGAGCCATGCCTCCCGTGTACGAGAGGCCCGTCAGAGAGGGTGCCTCTCCGTGTAATTCAAGGCCCTACGGAGGGAACTTTCCACCTGTGCCTTCAGGCCCGCACCTGAAGCCCGACAGGCGGTAAACGTCACCTGGGGCTTCAACGAGGCTCAAACCACACAAGGTACACAACGGGTCCTTCCCTGGATCAGCGTGTTTACGCAGGGTGTTCTGAGTGGAGCAAACGGCCTCAACCAAGGCAGGCGCCCTTTACGCATGTAAGCGTCTGCCTCTTCCAAACGACCGATGTGTTGCCTGAAGAACTCTGCTTTAGCTGCCGCTGCAATGCAAGCGGACTTTCTCCGTGAGTAGAGCGACTTTCCAACGGAGGTGCCAGAAGGCGTTCTAAGCAGACTATTTCCTCAGGGCAGCTGAGAGAAGGTCCATGTGCAAAACTTCCAGGGCACGGCGGACCGGCTAGAAACGCGTTCCTGATGCTGTTGGAGTGCCGAGGAATCGTAGCCGTCCCCTTTAAAAGCGCTGGTTGTAGTCCTTCCCTCGGCAAACACAGCAGTCCCCTCTCTGAAGGGCCTGGGGGCCTGGGTGTGGCACAGCATGCTCACAGGGGCAGGGGCTTTTCGCAGGGAAAAGGGTGCACGCCCAAAGCGCCCAGGGGTCCTGAGAAGGGCAGCACCGCTCAAATAAAGCACTACAGTGACTAAGACCTCCAAGAGCTTGCTGTATGCTCCGATCCATTAGGGCGACTCAAAGGCTTTCTCGAGGCATGCCCTCTCGTGGGCGTTCCCTGTAGTCCTACAGCCCGACAGGAGGAGCTCCCAGCACGGCTCCGGAAGCCCCCTGAGAACTGAGAGAAAAATTCCTTCTCTTCCCCGAGCCCTGCCTCCCGCGCCTAGAGGCCCGTCAGAAACGGTGTTATTCAGGTAGCTCCAAGGCAGCACGAATGGAGCTTTCAAAATGGGAATTCAAGGCTTCTGCCCTCCGGCCCCCACTTCCAGTGAACACGTAGTCCACTCCCTTGGCATTTCTAGTAAGTGCCCAGGGACACTAGCTACGCACTCGCTCCTGCCCTGAATCCACTTTTCTTCCCAGGGTGTTCTGTATGTAGCCAACTCCCTCATCCAAGGAACCCTCTAGGTAGCCTCTATCGGGCCATAGCCTCAACCAAAGGCTTGCAGTGTAAGAGGAAGCACTGTACTTCAGTGGCAGCGGGAACGCAAGCCGACTGTCTCCTGCAGGTATGGTGCCCTCGGCGAAGGGTTCCTGGAAGGGCTGCGAAGCAGATGGTTTCCCTAGGTGCAGCTCAGACGAGGGCAATGAGGCAGAGTTCCTTGACAAGTGGCCCGTGAGAGAACAGTTTCCCTGGAGCTGCTGCCGTGCCGAGGAAATCTACCTCTCCCCAGGGTGGTGTGCAGGGCGTTGCCCTACACTCGGCATACACAGAGTGACTGGGAAGGGCTGCCGGCCTGGATGCCGCTGAGCAGGCCAGGGGAGCCTCCCGGTATTCAGTGGTCTTGCACGGAATCGGGTGCAAACAGGAGGGCCCTGGGTGTCTTGAACGGCGCACTAGCAAGAAGAGAAAGCAGAGCCGCGACGAAGGCCCCTTGGAAAGTGCTGCATGCCTCCGCTTCAGCAGGGCAAATAGGGCGACTTTGCTCGAGGCAGGGGCTGACGTTCGGTCTCCAGGTAGGTGTAGAGCAGAGCGGCATGAGCTCCCAACCAGGCCCTGGACGCACCGTGTTTTACGAGAGAGCACTCATTTTCTTCCCAGAGCCATGCCTCCCGTGTACGAGAGGCCCGTCAGAGAGGGTGCCTCTCCGTGTAATTCAAGGCCCTACGGAGGGAACTTTCCACCTGTGCCTTCAGGCCCGCACCTGAAGCCCGACAGGCGGTAAACGTCACCTGGGGCTTCAACAAGGCTCAAACCACACAAGGTACACAACGGGCCCTTCCCTGGATCAGCGTGTTTACGCAGGGTGTTCTGAGTGGAGCAAACGGCCTCAACCAAGGCAGGCGCCCTTTACGCATGTAAGCGTCTGCCTCTTCCAAACGACCGATGTGTTGCCTGAAGAACTCTGCTTTAGCTGCCGCTGCAATGCAAGCGGACTTTCTCCGTGAGTAGAGCGGCTTTCCAACGGAGGTGCCAGAAGGCGTTCTAAGCAGACTATTTCCTCAGGGCAGCTGAGAGAAGGTCCATGTGGAAAACTTCCAGGGCACGGCGGACCGGCTAGAAACGCGTTCCTGATGCTGTTGGAGTGCCGAGGAATCGTAGCCGTCCCCTTTAAAAGCGCTGGTTGTAGTCCTTCCCTCGGCAAACACAGCAGTCCCCTCTCTGAAGGGCCTGGGGGCCTGGGTGTGGCACAGCATGCTCACAGGGGCAGGGGCTTTTCGCAGGGAAAAGGGTGCACGCCCAAAGCGCCCAGGGGTCCTGAGAAGGGCAGCACCGCTCAAATAAAGCACTACAGTGACTAAGACCTCCAAGAGCTTGCTGTATGCTCCGATCCATTAGGGCGACTCAAAGGCTTTCTCGAGGCATGCCCTCTCGTGGGCGTTCCCTGTAGTCCTACAGCCCGACAGGAGGAGCTCCCAGCACGGCTCCGGAAGCCCCCTGAGAACTGAGAGAAAAATTCCTTCTCTTCCCCGAGCCCTGCCTCCCGCGCCTAGAGGCCCGTCAGAAACGGTGTTATTCAGGTAGCTCCAAGGCAGCACGAATGGAGCTTTCAAAATGGGAATTCAAGGCTTCTGCCCTCCGGCCCCCACTTCCAGTGAACACGTAGTCCACTCCCTTGGCATTTCTAGTAAGTGCCCAGGGACACTAGCTACGCACTCGCTCCTGCCCTGAATCCACTTTTCTTCCCAGGGTGTTCTGTATGTAGCCAACTCCCTCATCCAAGGAACCCTCTAGGTAGCCTCTATCGGGCCATAGCCTCAACCAAAGGCTTGCAGTGTAAGAGGAAGCACTGTACTTCAGTGGCAGCGGGAACGCAAGCCGACTGTCTCCTGCAGGTATGGTGCCCTCGGCGAAGGGTTCCTGGAAGGGCTGCGAAGCAGATGGTTTCCCTAGGTGCAGCTCAGACGAGGGCAATGAGGCAGAGTTCCTTGACAAGTGGCCCGTGAGAGAACAGTTTCCCTGGAGCTGCTGCCGTGCCGAGGAAATCTACCTCTCCCCAGGGTGGTGTGCAGGGCGTTGCCCTACACTCGGCATACACAGAGTGACTGGGAAGGGCTGCCGGCCTGGATGCCGCTGAGCAGGCCAGGGGAGCCTCCCGGTATTCAGTGGTCTTGCACGGAATCGGGTGCAAACAGGAGGGCCCTGGGTGTCTTGAACGGCGCACTAGCAAGAAGAGAAAGCAGAGCCGCGACGAAGGCCCCTTGGAAAGTGCTGCATGCCTCCGCTTCAGCAGGGCAAATAGGGCGACTTTGCTCGAGGCAGGGGCTGACGTTCGGTCTCCAGGTAGGTGTAGAGCAGAGCGGCATGAGCTCCCAACCAGGCCCTGGACGCACCGTGTTTTACGAGAGAGCACTCATTTTCTTCCCAGAGCCATGCCTCCCGTGTACGAGAGGCCCGTCAGAGAGGGTGCCTCTCCGTGTAATTCAAGGCCCTACGGAGGGAACTTTCCACCTGTGCCTTCAGGCCCGCACCTGAAGCCCGACAGGCGGTAAACGTCACCTGGGGCTTCAACGAGGCTCAAACCACACAAGGTACACAACGGGCCCTTCCCTGGATCAGCGTGTTTACGCAGGGTGTTCTGAGTGGAGCAAACGGCCTCAACCAAGGCAGGCGCCCTTTACGCATGTAAGCGTCTGCCTCTTCCAAACGACCGATGTGTTGCCTGAAGAACTCTGCTTTAGCTGCCGCTGCAATGCAAGCGGACTTTCTCCGTGAGTAGAGCGGCTTTCCAACGGAGGTGCCAGAAGGCGTTCTAAGCAGACTATTTCCTCAGGGCAGCTGAGAGAAGGTCCATGTGCAAAACTTCCAGGGCACGGCGGACCGGCTAGAAACGCGTTCCTGATGCTGTTGGAGTGCCGAGGAATCGTAGCCGTCCCCTTTAAAAGCGCTGGTTGTAGTCCTTCCCTCGGCAAACACAGTAGTCCCCTCTCTGAAGGGCCTGGGGGCCTGGGTGTGGCACAGCATGCTCACAGGGGCAGGGGCTTTTCGCAGGGAAAAGGGTGCACGCCCAAAGCGCCCAGGGGTCCTGAGAAGGGCAGCACCGCTCAAATAAAGCACTACAGTGACTAAGACCTCCAAGAGCTTGCTGTATGCTCCGATCCATTAGGGCGACTCAAAGGCTTTCTCGAGGCATGCCCTCTCGTGGGCGTTCCCTGTAGTCCTACAGCCCGACAGGAGGAGCTCCCAGCACGGCTCCGGAAGCCCCCTGAGAACTGAGAGAAAAATTCCTTCTCTTCCCCGAGCCCTGCCTCCCGCGCCTAGAGGCCCGTCAGAAACGGTGTTATTCAGGTAGCTCCAAGGCAGCACGAATGGAGCTTTCAAAATGGGAATTCAAGGCTTCTGCCCTCCGGCCCCCACTTCCAGTGAACACGTAGTCCACTCCCTTGGCATTTCTAGTAAGTGCCCAGGGACACTAGCTACGCACTCGCTCCTGCCCTGAATCCACTTTTCTTCCCAGGGTGTTCTGTATGTAGCCAACTCCCTCATCCAAGGAACCCTCTAGGTAGCCTCTATCGGGCCATAGCCTCAACCAAAGGCTTGCAGTGTAAGAGGAAGCACTGTACTTCAGTGGCAGCGGGAACGCAAGCCGACTGTCTCCTGCAGGTATGGTGCCCTCGGCGAAGGGTTCCTGGAAGGGCTGCGAAGCAGATGGTTTCCCTAGGTGCAGCTCAGACGAGGGCAATGAGGCAGAGTTCCTTGACAAGTGGCCCGTGAGAGAACAGTTTCCCTGGAGCTGCTGCCGTGCCGAGGAAATCTACCTCTCCCCAGGGTGGTGTGCAGGGCGTTGCCCTACACTCGGCATACACAGAGTGACTGGGAAGGGCTGCCGGCCTGGATGCCGCTGAGCAGGCCAGGGGAGCCTCCCGGTATTCAGTGGTCTTGCACGGAATCGGGTGCAAACAGGAGGGCCCTGGGTGTCTTGAACGGCGCACTAGCAAGAAGAGAAAGCAGAGCCGCGACGAAGGCCCCTTGGAAAGTGCTGCATGCCTCCGCTTCAGCAGGGCAAATAGGGCGACTTTGCTCGAGGCAGGGGCTGACGTTCGGTCTCCAGGTAGGTGTAGAGCAGAGCGGCATGAGCTCCCAACCAGGCCCTGGACGCACCGTGTTTTACGAGAGAGCACTCATTTTCTTCCCAGAGCCATGCCTCCCGTGTACGAGAGGCCCGTCAGAGAGGGTGCCTCTCCGTGTAATTCAAGGCCCTACGGAGGGAACTTTCCACCTGTGCCTTCAGGCCCGCACCTGAAGCCCGACAGGCGGTAAACGTCACCTGGGGCTTCAACGAGGCTCAAACCACACAAGGTACACAACGGGCCCTTCCCTGGATCAGCGTGTTTACGCAGGGTGTTCTGAGTGGAGCAAACGGCCTCAACCAAGGCAGGCGCCCTTTACGCATGTAAGCGTCTGCCTCTTCCAAACGACCGATGTGTTGCCTGAAGAACTCTGCTTTAGCTGCCGCTGCAATGCAAGCGGACTTTCTCCGTGAGTAGAGCGGCTTTCCAACGGAGGTGCCAGAAGGCGTTCTAAGCAGACTATTTCCTCAGGGCAGCTGAGAGAAGGTCCATGTGCAAAACTTCCAGGGCACGGCGGACCGGCTAGAAACGCGTTCCTGATGCTGTTGGAGTGCCGAGGAATCGTAGCCGTCCCCTTTAAAAGCGCTGGTTGTAGTCCTTCCCTCGGCAAACACAGCAGTCCCCTCTCTGAAGGGCCTGGGGGCCTGGGTGTGGCACAGCATGCTCACAGGGGCAGGGGCTTTTCGCAGGGAAAAGGGTGCACGCCCAAAGCGCCCAGGGGTCCTGAGAAGGGCAGCACCGCTCAAATAAAGCACTACAGTGACTAAGACCTCCAAGAGCTTGCTGTATGCTCCGATCCATTAGGGCGACTCAAAGGCTTTCTCGAGGCATGCCCTCTCGTGGGCGTTCCCTGTAGTCCTACAGCCCGACAGGAGGAGCTCCCAGCACGGCTCCGGAAGCCCCCTGAGAACTGAGAGAAAAATTCCTTCTCTTCCCCGAGCCCTGCCTCCCGCGCCTAGAGGCCCGTCAGAAACGGTGTTATTCAGGTAGCTCCAAGGCAGCACGAATGGAGCTTTCAAAATGGGAATTCAAGGCTTCTGCCCTCCGGCCCCCACTTCCAGTGAACACGTAGTCCACTCCCTTGGCATTTCTAGTAAGTGCCCAGGGACACTAGCTACGCACTCGCTCCTGCCCTGAATCCACTTTTCTTCCCAGGGTGTTCTGTATGTAGCCAACTCCCTCATCCAAGGAACCCTCTAGGTAGCCTCTATCGGGCCATAGCCTCAACCAAAGGCTTGCAGTGTAAGAGGAAGCACTGTACTTCAGTGGCAGCGGGAACGCAAGCCGACTGTCTCCTGCAGGTATGGTGCCCTCGGCGAAGGGTTCCTGGAAGGGCTGCGAAGCAGATGGTTTCCCTAGGTGCAGCTCAGACGAGGGCAATGAGGCAGAGTTCCTTGACAAGTGGCCCGTGAGAGAACAGTTTCCCTGGAGCTGCTGCCGTGCCGAGGAAATCTACCTCTCCCCAGGGTGGTGTGCAGGGCGTTGCCCTACACTCGGCATACACAGAGTGACTGGGAAGGGCTGCCGGCCTGGATGCCGCTGAGCAGGCCAGGGGAGCCTCCCGGTATTCAGTGGTCTTGCACGGAATCGGGTGCAAACAGGAGGGCCCTGGGTGTCTTGAACGGCGCACTAGCAAGAAGAGAAAGCAGAGCCGCGACGAAGGCCCCTTGGAAAGTGCTGCATGCCTCCGCTTCAGCAGGGCAAATAGGGCGACTTTGCTCGAGGCAGGGGCTGACGTTCGGTCTCCAGGTAGGTGTAGAGCAGAGCGGCATGAGCTCCCAACCAGGCCCTGGACGCACCGTGTTTTACGAGAGAGCACTCATTTTCTTCCCAGAGCCATGCCTCCCGTGTACGAGAGGCCCGTCAGAGAGGGTGCCTCTCCGTGTAATTCAAGGCCCTACGGAGGGAACTTTCCACCTGTGCCTTCAGGCCCGCACCTGAAGCCCGACAGGCGGTAAACGTCACCTGGGGCTTCAACGAGGCTCAAACCACACAAGGTACACAACGGGCCCTTCCCTGGATCAGCGTGTTTACGCAGGGTGTTCTGAGTGGAGCAAACGGCCTCAACCAAGGCAGGCGCCCTTTACGCATGTAAGCGTCTGCCTCTTCCAAACGACCGATGTGTTGCCTGAAGAACTCTGCTTTAGCTGCCGCTGCAATGCAAGCGGACTTTCTCCGTGAGTAGAGCGGCTTTCCAACGGAGGTGCCAGAAGGCGTTCTAAGCAGACTATTTCCTCAGGGCAGCTGAGAGAAGGTCCATGTGCAAAACTTCCAGGGCACGGCGGACCGGCTAGAAACGCGTTCCTGATGCTGTTGGAGTGCCGAGGAATCGTAGCCGTCCCCTTTAAAAGCGCTGGTTGTAGTCCTTCCCTCGGCAAACACAGTAGTCCCCTCTCTGAAGGGCCTGGGGGCCTGGGTGTGGCACAGCATGCTCACAGGGGCAGGGGCTTTTCGCAGGGAAAAGGGTGCACGCCCAAAGCGCCCAGGGGTCCTGAGAAGGGCAGCACCGCTCAAATAAAGCACTACAGTGACTAAGACCTCCAAGAGCTTGCTGTATGCTCCGATCCATTAGGGCGACTCAAAGGCTTTCTCGAGGCATGCCCTCTCGTGGGCGTTCCCTGTAGTCCTACAGCCCGACAGGAGGAGCTCCCAGCACGGCTCCGGAAGCCCCCTGAGAACTGAGAGAAAAATTCCTTCTCTTCCCCGAGCCCTGCCTCCCGCGCCTAGAGGCCCGTCAGAAACGGTGTTATTCAGGTAGCTCCAAGGCAGCACGAATGGAGCTTTCAAAATGGGAATTCAAGGCTTCTGCCCTCCGGCCCCCACTTCCAGTGAACACGTAGTCCACTCCCTTGGCATTTCTAGTAAGTGCCCAGGGACACTAGCTACGCACTCGCTCCTGCCCTGAATCCACTTTTCTTCCCAGGGTGTTCTGTATGTAGCCAACTCCCTCATCCAAGGAACCCTCTAGGTAGCCTCTATCGGGCCATAGCCTCAACCAAAGGCTTGCAGTGTAAGAGGAAGCACTGTACTTCAGTGGCAGCGGGAACGCAAGCCGACTGTCTCCTGCAGGTATGGTGCCCTCGGCGAAGGGTTCCTGGAAGGGCTGCGAAGCAGATGGTTTCCCTAGGTGCAGCTCAGACGAGGGCAATGAGGCAGAGTTCCTTGACAAGTGGCCCGTGAGAGAACAGTTTCCCTGGAGCTGCTGCCGTGCCGAGGAAATCTACCTCTCCCCAGGGTGGTGTGCAGGGCGTTGCCCTACACTCGGCATACACAGAGTGACTGGGAAGGGCTGCCGGCCTGGATGCCGCTGAGCAGGCCAGGGGAGCCTCCCGGTATTCAGTGGTCTTGCACGGAATCGGGTGCAAACAGGAGGGCCCTGGGTGTCTTGAACGGCGCACTAGCAAGAAGAGAAAGCAGAGCCGCGACGAAGGCCCCTTGGAAAGTGCTGCATGCCTCCGCTTCAGCAGGGCAAATAGGGCGACTTTGCTCGAGGCAGGGGCTGACGTTCGGTCTCCAGGTAGGTGTAGAGCAGAGCGGCATGAGCTCCCAACCAGGCCCTGGACGCACCGTGTTTTACGAGAGAGCACTCATTTTCTTCCCAGAGCCATGCCTCCCGTGTACGAGAGGCCCGTCAGAGAGGGTGCCTCTCCGTGTAATTCAAGGCCCTACGGAGGGAACTTTCCACCTGTGCCTTCAGGCCCGCACCTGAAGCCCGACAGGCGGTAAACGTCACCTGGGGCTTCAACGAGGCTCAAACCACACAAGGTACACAACGGGCCCTTCCCTGGATCAGCGTGTTTACGCAGGGTGTTCTGAGTGGAGCAAACGGCCTCAACCAAGGCAGGCGCCCTTTACGCATGTAAGCGTCTGCCTCTTCCAAACGACCGATGTGTTGCCTGAAGAACTCTGCTTTAGCTGCCGCTGCAATGCAAGCGGACTTTCTCCGTGAGTAGAGCGGCTTTCCAACGGAGGTGCCAGAAGGCGTTCTAAGCAGACTATTTCCTCAGGGCAGCTGAGAGAAGGTCCATGTGCAAAACTTCCAGGGCACGGCGGACCGGCTAGAAACGCGTTCCTGATGCTGTTGGAGTGCCGAGGAATCGTAGCCGTCCCCTTTAAAAGCGCTGGTTGTAGTCCTTCCCTCGGCAAACACAGCAGTCCCCTCTCTGAAGGGCCTGGGGGCCTGGGTGTGGCACAGCATGCTCACAGGGGCAGGGGCTTTTCGCAGGGAAAAGGGTGCACGCCCAAAGCGCCCAGGGGTCCTGAGAAGGGCAGCACCGCTCAAATAAAGCACTACAGTGACTAAGACCTCCAAGAGCTTGCTGTATGCTCCGATCCATTAGGGCGACTCAAAGGCTTTCTCGAGGCATGCCCTCTCGTGGGCGTTCCCTGTAGTCCTACAGCCCGACAGGAGGAGCTCCCAGCACGGCTCCGGAAGCCCCCTGAGAACTGAGAGAAAAATTCCTTCTCTTCCCCGAGCCCTGCCTCCCGCGCCTAGAGGCCCGTCAGAAACGGTGTTATTCAGGTAGCTCCAAGGCAGCACGAATGGAGCTTTCAAAATGGGAAGTCAAGGCTTCTGCCCTCCGGCCCCCACTTCCAGTGAACACGTAGTCCACTCCCTTGGCATTTCTAGTAAGTGCCCAGGGACACTAGCTACGCACTCGCTCCTGCCCTGAATCCACTTTTCTTCCCAGGGTGTTCTGTATGTAGCCAACTCCCTCATCCAAGGAACCCTCTAGGTAGCCTCTATCGGGCCATAGCCTCAACCAAAGGCTTGCAGTGTAAGAGGAAGCACTGTACTTCAGTGGCAGCGGGAACGCAAGCCGACTGTCTCCTGCAGGTATGGTGCCCTCGGCGAAGGGTTCCTGGAAGGGCTGCGAAGCAGATGGTTTCCCTAGGTGCAGCTCAGACGAGGGCAATGAGGCAGAGTTCCTTGACAAGTGGCCCGTGAGAGAACAGTTTCCCTGGAGCTGCTGCCGTGCCGAGGAAATCTACCTCTCCCCAGGGTGGTGTGCAGGGCGTTGCCCTACACTCGGCATACACAGAGTGACTGGGAAGGGCTGCCGGCCTGGATGCCGCTGAGCAGGCCAGGGGAGCCTCCCGGTATTCAGTGGTCTTGCACGGAATCGGGTGCAAACAGGAGGGCCCTGGGTGTCTTGAACGGCGCACTAGCAAGAAGAGAAAGCAGAGCCGCGACGAAGGCCCCTTGGAAAGTGCTGCATGCCTCCGCTTCAGCAGGGCAAATAGGGCGACTTTGCTCGAGGCAGGGGCTGACGTTCGGTCTCCAGGTAGGTGTAGAGCAGAGCGGCATGAGCTCCCAACCAGGCCCTGGACGCACCGTGTTTTACGAGAGAGCACTCATTTTCTTCCCAGAGCCATGCCTCCCGTGTACGAGAGGCCCGTCAGAGAGGGTGCCTCTCCGTGTAATTCAAGGCCCTACGGAGGGAACTTTCCACCTGTGCCTTCAGGCCCGCACCTGAAGCCCGACAGGCGGTAAACGTCACCTGGGGCTTCAACAAGGCTCAAACCACACAAGGTACACAACGGGCCCTTCCCTGGATCAGCGTGTTTACGCAGGGTGTTCTGAGTGGAGCAAACGGCCTCAACCAAGGCAGGCGCCCTTTACGCATGTAAGCGTCTGCCTCTTCCAAACGACCGATGTGTTGCCTGAAGAACTCTGCTTTAGCTGCCGCTGCAATGCAAGCGGACTTTCTCCGTGAGTAGAGCGGCTTTCCAACGGAGGTGCCAGAAGGCGTTCTAAGCAGACTATTTCCTCAGGGCAGCTGAGAGAAGGTCCATGTGCAAAACTTCCAGGGCACGGCGGACCGGCTAGAAACGCGTTCCTGATGCTGTTGGAGTGCCGAGGAATCGTAGCCGTCCCCTTTAAAAGCGCTGGTTGTAGTCCTTCCCTCGGCAAACACAGTAGTCCCCTCTCTGAAGGGCCTGGGGGCCTGGGTGTGGCACAGCATGCTCACAGGGGCAGGGGCTTTTCGCAGGGAAAAGGGTGCACGCCCAAAGCGCCCAGGGGTCCTGAGAAGGGCAGCACCGCTCAAATAAAGCACTACAGTGACTAAGACCTCCAAGAGCTTGCTGTATGCTCCGATCCATTAGGGCGACTCAAAGGCTTTCTCGAGGCATGCCCTCTCGTGGGCGTTCCCTGTAGTCCTACAGCCCGACAGGAGGAGCTCCCAGCACGGCTCCGGAAGCCCCCTGAGAACTGAGAGAAAAATTCCTTCTCTTCCCCGAGCCCTGCCTCCCGCGCCTAGAGGCCCGTCAGAAACGGTGTTATTCAGGTAGCTCCAAGGCAGCACGAATGGAGCTTTCAAAATGGGAAGTCAAGGCTTCTGCCCTCCGGCCCCCACTTCCAGTGAACACGTAGTCCACTCCCTTGGCATTTCTAGTAAGTGCCCAGGGACACTAGCTACGCACTCGCTCCTGCCCTGAATCCACTTTTCTTCCCAGGGTGTTCTGTATGTAGCCAACTCCCTCATCCAAGGAACCCTCTAGGTAGCCTCTATCGGGCCATAGCCTCAACCAAAGGCTTGCAGTGTAAGAGGAAGCACTGTACTTCAGTGGCAGCGGGAACGCAAGCCGACTGTCTCCTGCAGGTATGGTGCCCTCGGCGAAGGGTTCCTGGAAGGGCTGCGAAGCAGATGGTTTCCCTAGGTGCAGCTCAGACGAGGGCAATGAGGCAGAGTTCCTTGACAAGTGGCCCGTGAGAGAACAGTTTCCCTGGAGCTGCTGCCGTGCCGAGGAAATCTACCTCTCCCCAGGGTGGTGTGCAGGGCGTTGCCCTACACTCGGCATACACAGAGTGACTGGGAAGGGCTGCCGGCCTGGATGCCGCTGAGCAGGCCAGGGGAGCCTCCCGGTATTCAGTGGTCTTGCACGGAATCGGGTGCAAACAGGAGGGCCCTGGGTGTCTTGAACGGCGCACTAGCAAGAAGAGAAAGCAGAGCCGCGACGAAGGCCCCTTGGAAAGTGCTGCATGCCTCCGCTTCAGCAGGGCAAATAGGGCGACTTTGCTCGAGGCAGGGGCTGACGTTCGGTCTCCAGGTAGGTGTAGAGCAGAGCGGCATGAGCTCCCAACCAGGCCCTGGACGCACCGTGTTTTACGAGAGAGCACTCATTTTCTTCCCAGAGCCATGCCTCCCGTGTACGAGAGGCCCGTCAGAGAGGGTGCCTCTCCGTGTAATTCAAGGCCCTACGGAGGGAACTTTCCACCTGTGCCTTCAGGCCCGCACCTGAAGCCCGACAGGCGGTAAACGTCACCTGGGGCTTCAACGAGGCTCAAACCACACAAGGTACACAACGGGTCCTTCCCTGGATCAGCGTGTTTACGCAGGGTGTTCTGAGTGGAGCAAACGGCCTCAACCAAGGCAGGCGCCCTTTACGCATGTAAGCGTCTGCCTCTTCCAAACGACCGATGTGTTGCCTGAAGAACTCTGCTTTAGCTGCCGCTGCAATGCAAGCGGACTTTCTCCGTGAGTAGAGCGACTTTCCAACGGAGGTGCCAGAAGGCGTTCTAAGCAGACTATTTCCTCAGGGCAGCTGAGAGAAGGTCCATGTGCAAAACTTCCAGGGCACGGCGGACCGGCTAGAAACGCGTTCCTGATGCTGTTGGAGTGCCGAGGAATCGTAGCCGTCCCCTTTAAAAGCGCTGGTTGTAGTCCTTCCCTCGGCAAACACAGCAGTCCCCTCTCTGAAGGGCCTGGGGGCCTGGGTGTGGCACAGCATGCTCACAGGGGCAGGGGCTTTTCGCAGGGAAAAGGGTGCACGCCCAAAGCGCCCAGGGGTCCTGAGAAGGGCAGCACCGCTCAAATAAAGCACTACAGTGACTAAGACCTCCAAGAGCTTGCTGTATGCTCCGATCCATTAGGGCGACTCAAAGGCTTTCTCGAGGCATGCCCTCTCGTGGGCGTTCCCTGTAGTCCTACAGCCCGACAGGAGGAGCTCCCAGCACGGCTCCGGAAGCCCCCTGAGAACTGAGAGAAAAATTCCTTCTCTTCCCCGAGCCCTGCCTCCCGCGCCTAGAGGCCCGTCAGAAACGGTGTTATTCAGGTAGCTCCAAGGCAGCACGAATGGAGCTTTCAAAATGGGAATTCAAGGCTTCTGCCCTCCGGCCCCCACTTCCAGTGAACACGTAGTCCACTCCCTTGGCATTTCTAGTAAGTGCCCAGGGACACTAGCTACGCACTCGCTCCTGCCCTGAATCCACTTTTCTTCCCAGGGTGTTCTGTATGTAGCCAACTCCCTCATCCAAGGAACCCTCTAGGTAGCCTCTATCGGGCCATAGCCTCAACCAAAGGCTTGCAGTGTAAGAGGAAGCACTGTACTTCAGTGGCAGCGGGAACGCAAGCCGACTGTCTCCTGCAGGTATGGTGCCCTCGGCGAAGGGTTCCTGGAAGGGCTGCGAAGCAGATGGTTTCCCTAGGTGCAGCTCAGACGAGGGCAATGAGGCAGAGTTCCTTGACAAGTGGCCCGTGAGAGAACAGTTTCCCTGGAGCTGCTGCCGTGCCGAGGAAATCTACCTCTCCCCAGGGTGGTGTGCAGGGCGTTGCCCTACACTCGGCATACACAGAGTGACTGGGAAGGGCTGCCGGCCTGGATGCCGCTGAGCAGGCCAGGGGAGCCTCCCGGTATTCAGTGGTCTTGCACGGAATCGGGTGCAAACAGGAGGGCCCTGGGTGTCTTGAACGGCGCACTAGCAAGAAGAGAAAGCAGAGCCGCGACGAAGGCCCCTTGGAAAGTGCTGCATGCCTCCGCTTCAGCAGGGCAAATAGGGCGACTTTGCTCGAGGCAGGGGCTGACGTTCGGTCTCCAGGTAGGTGTAGAGCAGAGCGGCATGAGCTCCCAACCAGGCCCTGGACGCACCGTGTTTTACGAGAGAGCACTCATTTTCTTCCCAGAGCCATGCCTCCCGTGTACGAGAGGCCCGTCAGAGAGGGTGCCTCTCCGTGTAATTCAAGGCCCTACGGAGGGAACTTTCCACCTGTGCCTTCAGGCCCGCACCTGAAGCCCGACAGGCGGTAAACGTCACCTGGGGCTTCAACGAGGCTCAAACCACACAAGGTACACAACGGGCCCTTCCCTGGATCAGCGTGTTTACGCAGGGTGTTCTGAGTGGAGCAAACGGCCTCAACCAAGGCAGGCGCCCTTTACGCATGTAAGCGTCTGCCTCTTCCAAACGACCGATGTGTTGCCTGAAGAACTCTGCTTTAGCTGCCGCTGCAATGCAAGCGGACTTTCTCCGTGAGTAGAGCGGCTTTCCAACGGAGGTGCCAGAAGGCGTTCTAAGCAGACTATTTCCTCAGGGCAGCTGAGAGAAGGTCCATGTGCAAAACTTCCAGGGCACGGCGGACCGGCTAGAAACGCGTTCCTGATGCTGTTGGAGTGCCGAGGAATCGTAGCCGTCCCCTTTAAAAGCGCTGGTTGTAGTCCTTCCCTCGGCAAACACAGCAGTCCCCTCTCTGAAGGGCCTGGGGGCCTGGGTGTGGCACAGCATGCTCACAGGGGCAGGGGCTTTTCGCAGGGAAAAGGGTGCACGCCCAAAGCGCCCAGGGGTCCTGAGAAGGGCAGCACCGCTCAAATAAAGCACTACAGTGACTAAGACCTCCAAGAGCTTGCTGTATGCTCCGATCCATTAGGGCGACTCAAAGGCTTTCTCGAGGCATGCCCTCTCGTGGGCGTTCCCTGTAGTCCTACAGCCCGACAGGAGGAGCTCCCAGCACGGCTCCGGAAGCCCCCTGAGAACTGAGAGAAAAATTCCTTCTCTTCCCCGAGCCCTGCCTCCCGCGCCTAGAGGCCCGTCAGAAACGGTGTTATTCAGGTAGCTCCAAGGCAGCACGAATGGAGCTTTCAAAATGGGAATTCAAGGCTTCTGCCCTCCGGCCCCCACTTCCAGTGAACACGTAGTCCACTCCCTTGGCATTTCTAGTAAGTGCCCAGGGACACTAGCTACGCACTCGCTCCTGCCCTGAATCCACTTTTCTTCCCAGGGTGTTCTGTATGTAGCCAACTCCCTCATCCAAGGAACCCTCTAGGTAGCCTCTATCGGGCCATAGCCTCAACCAAAGGCTTGCAGTGTAAGAGGAAGCACTGTACTTCAGTGGCAGCGGGAACGCAAGCCGACTGTCTCCTGCAGGTATGGTGCCCTCGGCGAAGGGTTCCTGGAAGGGCTGCGAAGCAGATGGTTTCCCTAGGTGCAGCTCAGACGAGGGCAATGAGGCAGAGTTCCTTGACAAGTGGCCCGTGAGAGAACAGTTTCCCTGGAGCTGCTGCCGTGCCGAGGAAATCTACCTCTCCCCAGGGTGGTGTGCAGGGCGTTGCCCTACACTCGGCATACACAGAGTGACTGGGAAGGGCTGCCGGCCTGGATGCCGCTGAGCAGGCCAGGGGAGCCTCCCGGTATTCAGTGGTCTTGCACGGAATCGGGTGCAAACAGGAGGGCCCTGGGTGTCTTGAACGGCGCACTAGCAAGAAGAGAAAGCAGAGCCGCGACGAAGGCCCCTTGGAAAGTGCTGCATGCCTCCGCTTCAGCAGGGCAAATAGGGCGACTTTGCTCGAGGCAGGGGCTGACGTTCGGTCTCCAGGTAGGTGTAGAGCAGAGCGGCATGAGCTCCCAACCAGGCCCTGGACGCACCGTGTTTTACGAGAGAGCACTCATTTTCTTCCCAGAGCCATGCCTCCCGTGTACGAGAGGCCCGTCAGAGAGGGTGCCTCTCCGTGTAATTCAAGGCCCTACGGAGGGAACTTTCCACCTGTGCCTTCAGGCCCGCACCTGAAGCCCGACAGGCGGTAAACGTCACCTGGGGCTTCAACGAGGCTCAAACCACACAAGGTACACAACGGGCCCTTCCCTGGATCAGCGTGTTTACGCAGGGTGTTCTGAGTGGAGCAAACGGCCTCAACCAAGGCAGGCGCCCTTTACGCATGTAAGCGTCTGCCTCTTCCAAACGACCGATGTGTTGCCTGAAGAACTCTGCTTTAGCTGCCGCTGCAATGCAAGCGGACTTTCTCCGTGAGTAGAGCGGCTTTCCAACGGAGGTGCCAGAAGGCGTTCTAAGCAGACTATTTCCTCAGGGCAGCTGAGAGAAGGTCCATGTGCAAAACTTCCAGGGCACGGCGGACCGGCTAGAAACGCGTTCCTGATGCTGTTGGAGTGCCGAGGAATCGTAGCCGTCCCCTTTAAAAGCGCTGGTTGTAGTCCTTCCCTCGGCAAACACAGTAGTCCCCTCTCTGAAGGGCCTGGGGGCCTGGGTGTGGCACAGCATGCTCACAGGGGCAGGGGCTTTTCGCAGGGAAAAGGGTGCACGCCCAAAGCGCCCAGGGGTCCTGAGAAGGGCAGCACCGCTCAAATAAAGCACTACAGTGACTAAGACCTCCAAGAGCTTGCTGTATGCTCCGATCCATTAGGGCGACTCAAAGGCTTTCTCGAGGCATGCCCTCTCGTGGGCGTTCCCTGTAGTCCTACAGCCCGACAGGAGGAGCTCCCAGCACGGCTCCGGAAGCCCCCTGAGAACTGAGAGAAAAATTCCTTCTCTTCCCCGAGCCCTGCCTCCCGCGCCTAGAGGCCCGTCAGAAACGGTGTTATTCAGGTAGCTCCAAGGCAGCACGAATGGAGCTTTCAAAATGGGAAGTCAAGGCTTCTGCCCTCCGGCCCCCACTTCCAGTGAACACGTAGTCCACTCCCTTGGCATTTCTAGTAAGTGCCCAGGGACACTAGCTACGCACTCGCTCCTGCCCTGAATCCACTTTTCTTCCCAGGGTGTTCTGTATGTAGCCAACTCCCTCATCCAAGGAACCCTCTAGGTAGCCTCTATCGGGCCATAGCCTCAACCAAAGGCTTGCAGTGTAAGAGGAAGCACTGTACTTCAGTGGCAGCGGGAACGCAAGCCGACTGTCTCCTGCAGGTATGGTGCCCTCGGCGAAGGGTTCCTGGAAGGGCTGCGAAGCAGATGGTTTCCCTAGGTGCAGCTCAGACGAGGGCAATGAGGCAGAGTTCCTTGACAAGTGGCCCGTGAGAGAACAGTTTCCCTGGAGCTGCTGCCGTGCCGAGGAAATCTACCTCTCCCCAGGGTGGTGTGCAGGGCGTTGCCCTACACTCGGCATACACAGAGTGACTGGGAAGGGCTGCCGGCCTGGATGCCGCTGAGCAGGCCAGGGGAGCCTCCCGGTATTCAGTGGTCTTGCACGGAATCGGGTGCAAACAGGAGGGCCCTGGGTGTCTTGAACGGCGCACTAGCAAGAAGAGAAAGCAGAGCCGCGACGAAGGCCCCTTGGAAAGTGCTGCATGCCTCCGCTTCAGCAGGGCAAATAGGGCGACTTTGCTCGAGGCAGGGGCTGACGTTCGGTCTCCAGGTAGGTGTAGAGCAGAGCGGCATGAGCTCCCAACCAGGCCCTGGACGCACCGTGTTTTACGAGAGAGCACTCATTTTCTTCCCAGAGCCATGCCTCCCGTGTACGAGAGGCCCGTCAGAGAGGGTGCCTCTCCGTGTAATTCAAGGCCCTACGGAGGGAACTTTCCACCTGTGCCTTCAGGCCCGCACCTGAAGCCCGACAGGCGGTAAACGTCACCTGGGGCTTCAACAAGGCTCAAACCACACAAGGTACACAACGGGCCCTTCCCTGGATCAGCGTGTTTACGCAGGGTGTTCTGAGTGGAGCAAACGGCCTCAACCAAGGCAGGCGCCCTTTACGCATGTAAGCGTCTGCCTCTTCCAAACGACCGATGTGTTGCCTGAAGAACTCTGCTTTAGCTGCCGCTGCAATGCAAGCGGACTTTCTCCGTGAGTAGAGCGACTTTCCAACGGAGGTGCCAGAAGGCGTTCTAAGCAGACTATTTCCTCAGGGCAGCTGAGAGAAGGTCCATGTGCAAAACTTCCAGGGCACGGCGGACCGGCTAGAAACGCGTTCCTGATGCTGTTGGAGTGCCGAGGAATCGTAGCCGTCCCCTTTAAAAGCGCTGGTTGTAGTCCTTCCCTCGGCAAACACAGTAGTCCCCTCTCTGAAGGGCCTGGGGGCCTGGGTGTGGCACAGCATGCTCACAGGGGCAGGGGCTTTTCGCAGGGAAAAGGGTGCACGCCCAAAGCGCCCAGGGGTCCTGAGAAGGGCAGCACCGCTCAAATAAAGCACTACAGTGACTAAGACCTCCAAGAGCTTGCTGTATGCTCCGATCCATTAGGGCGACTCAAAGGCTTTCTCGAGGCATGCCCTCTCGTGGGCGTTCCCTGTAGTCCTACAGCCCGACAGGAGGAGCTCCCAGCACGGCTCCGGAAGCCCCCTGAGAACTGAGAGAAAAATTCCTTCTCTTCCCCGAGCCCTGCCTCCCGCGCCTAGAGGCCCGTCAGAAACGGTGTTATTCAGGTAGCTCCAAGGCAGCACGAATGGAGCTTTCAAAATGGGAATTCAAGGCTTCTGCCCTCCGGCCCCCACTTCCAGTGAACACGTAGTCCACTCCCTTGGCATTTCTAGTAAGTGCCCAGGGACACTAGCTACGCACTCGCTCCTGCCCTGAATCCACTTTTCTTCCCAGGGTGTTCTGTATGTAGCCAACTCCCTCATCCAAGGAACCCTCTAGGTAGCCTCTATCGGGCCATAGCCTCAACCAAAGGCTTGCAGTGTAAGAGGAAGCACTGTACTTCAGTGGCAGCGGGAACGCAAGCCGACTGTCTCCTGCAGGTATGGTGCCCTCGGCGAAGGGTTCCTGGAAGGGCTGCGAAGCAGATGGTTTCCCTAGGTGCAGCTCAGACGAGGGCAATGAGGCAGAGTTCCTTGACAAGTGGCCCGTGAGAGAACAGTTTCCCTGGAGCTGCTGCCGTGCCGAGGAAATCTACCTCTCCCCAGGGTGGTGTGCAGGGCGTTGCCCTACACTCGGCATACACAGAGTGACTGGGAAGGGCTGCCGGCCTGGATGCCGCTGAGCAGGCCAGGGGAGCCTCCCGGTATTCAGTGGTCTTGCACGGAATCGGGTGCAAACAGGAGGGCCCTGGGTGTCTTGAACGGCGCACTAGCAAGAAGAGAAAGCAGAGCCGCGACGAAGGCCCCTTGGAAAGTGCTGCATGCCTCCGCTTCAGCAGGGCAAATAGGGCGACTTTGCTCGAGGCAGGGGCTGACGTTCGGTCTCCAGGTAGGTGTAGAGCAGAGCGGCATGAGCTCCCAACCAGGCCCTGGACGCACCGTGTTTTACGAGAGAGCACTCATTTTCTTCCCAGAGCCATGCCTCCCGTGTACGAGAGGCCCGTCAGAGAGGGTGCCTCTCCGTGTAATTCAAGGCCCTACGGAGGGAACTTTCCAACTGTGCCTTCAGGCCCGCACCTGAAGCCCGACAGGCGGTAAACGTCACCTGGGGCTTCAACAAGGCTCAAACCACACAAGGTACACAACGGGCCCTTCCCTGGATCAGCGTGTTTACGCAGGGTGTTCTGAGTGGAGCAAACGGCCTCAACCAAGGCAGGCGCCCTTTACGCATGTAAGCGTCTGCCTCTTCCAAACGACCGATGTGTTGCCTGAAGAACTCTGCTTTAGCTGCCGCTGCAATGCAAGCGGACTTTCTCCGTGAGTAGAGCGGCTTTCCAACGGAGGTGCCAGAAGGCGTTCTAAGCAGACTATTTCCTCAGGGCAGCTGAGAGAAGGTCCATGTGCAAAACTTCCAGGGCACGGCGGACCGGCTAGAAACGCGTTCCTGATGCTGTTGGAGTGCCGAGGAATCGTAGCCGTCCCCTTTAAAAGCGCTGGTTGTAGTCCTTCCCTCGGCAAACACAGCAGTCCCCTCTCTGAAGGGCCTGGGGGCCTGGGTGTGGCACAGCATGCTCACAGGGGCAGGGGCTTTTCGCAGGGAAAAGGGTGCACGCCCAAAGCGCCTAGGGGTCCTGAGAAGGGCAGCACCGCTCAAATAAAGCACTACAGTGACTAAGACCTCCAAGAGCTTGCTGTATGCTCCGATCCATTAGGGCGACTCAAAGGCTTTCTCGAGGCATGCCCTCTCGTGGGCGTTCCCTGTAGTCCTACAGCCCGACAGGAGGAGCTCCCAGCACGGCTCCGGAAGCCCCCTGAGAACTGAGAGAAAAATTCCCTCTCTTCCCCGAGCCCTGCCTCCCGCGCCTAGAGGCCCGTCAGAAACGGTGTTATTCAGGTAGCTCCAAGGCAGCACGAATGGAGCTTTCAAAATGGGAATTCAAGGCTTCTGCCCTCCGGCCCCCACTTCCAGTGAACACGTAGTCCACTCCCTTGGCATTTCTAGTAAGTGCCCAGGGACACTAGCTACGCACTCGCTCCTGCCCTGAATCCACTTTTCTTCCCAGGGTGTTCTGTATGTAGCCAACTCCCTCATCCAAGGAACCCTCTAGGTAGCCTCTATCGGGCCATAGCCTCAACCAAAGGCTTGCAGTGTAAGAGGAAGCACTGTACTTCAGTGGCAGCGGGAACGCAAGCCGACTGTCTCCTGCAGGTATGGTGCCCTCGGCGAAGGGTTCCTGGAAGGGCTGCGAAGCAGATGGTTTCCCTAGGTGCAGCTCAGACGAGGGCAATGAGGCAGAGTTCCTTGACAAGTGGCCCGTGAGAGAACAGTTTCCCTGGAGCTGCTGCCGTGCCGAGGAAATCTACCTCTCCCCAGGGTGGTGTGCAGGGCGTTGCCCTACACTCGGCATACACAGAGTGACTGGGAAGGGCTGCCGGCCTGGATGCCGCTGAGCAGGCCAGGGGAGCCTCCCGGTATTCAGTGGTCTTGCACGGAATCGGGTGCAAACAGGAGGGCCCTGGGTGTCTTGAACGGCGCACTAGCAAGAAGAGAAAGCAGAGCCGCGACGAAGGCCCCTTGGAAAGTGCTGCATGCCTCCGCTTCAGCAGGGCAAATAGGGCGACTTTGCTCGAGGCAGGGGCTGACGTTCGGTCTCCAGGTAGGTGTAGAGCAGAGCGGCATGAGCTCCCAACCAGGCCCTGGACGCACCGTGTTTTACGAGAGAGCACTCATTTTCTTCCCAGAGCCATGCCTCCCGTGTACGAGAGGCCCGTCAGAGAGGGTGCCTCTCCGTGTAATTCAAGGCCCTACGGAGGGAACTTTCCAACTGTGCCTTCAGGCCCGCACCTGAAGCCCGACAGGCGGTAAACGTCACCTGGGGCTTCAACAAGGCTCAAACCACACAAGGTACACAACGGGCCCTTCCCTGGATCAGCGTGTTTACGCAGGGTGTTCTGAGTGGAGCAAACGGCCTCAACCAAGGCAGGCGCCCTTTACGCATGTAAGCGTCTGCCTCTTCCAAACGACCGATGTGTTGCCTGAAGAACTCTGCTTTAGCTGCCGCTGCAATGCAAGCGGACTTTCTCCGTGAGTAGAGCGGCTTTCCAACGGAGGTGCCAGAAGGCGTTCTAAGCAGACTATTTCCTCAGGGCAGCTGAGAGAAGGTCCATGTGCAAAACTTCCAGGGCACGGCGGACCGGCTAGAAACGCGTTCCTGATGCTGTTGGAGTGCCGAGGAATCGTAGCCGTCCCCTTTAAAAGCGCTGGTTGTAGTCCTTCCCTCGGCAAACACAGTAGTCCCCTCTCTGAAGGGCCTGGGGGCCTGGGTGTGGCACAGCATGCTCACAGGGGCAGGGGCTTTTCGCAGGGAAAAGGGTGCACGCCCAAAGCGCCCAGGGGTCCTGAGAAGGGCAGCACCGCTCAAATAAAGCACTACAGTGACTAAGACCTCCAAGAGCTTGCTGTATGCTCCGATCCATTAGGGCGACTCAAAGGCTTTCTCGAGGCATGCCCTCTCGTGGGCGTTCCCTGTAGTCCTACAGCCCGACAGGAGGAGCTCCCAGCACGGCTCCGGAAGCCCCCTGAGAACTGAGAGAAAAATTCCTTCTCTTCCCCGAGCCCTGCCTCCCGCGCCTAGAGGCCCGTCAGAAACGGTGTTATTCAGGTAGCTCCAAGGCAGCACGAATGGAGCTTTCAAAATGGGAAGTCAAGGCTTCTGCCCTCCGGCCCCCACTTCCAGTGAACACGTACTCCACTCCCTTGGCATTTCTAGTAAGTGCCCAGGGACACTAGCTACGCACTCGCTCCTGCCCTGAATCCACTTTTCTTCCCAGGGTGTTCTGTATGTAGCCAACTCCCTCATCCAAGGAACCCTCTAGGTAGCCTCTATCGGGCCATAGCCTCAACCAAAGGCTTGCAGTGTAAGAGGAAGCACTGTACTTCAGTGGCAGCGGGAACGCAAGCCGACTGTCTCCTGCAGGTATGGTGCCCTCGGCGAAGGGTTCCTGGAAGGGCTGCGAAGCAGATGGTTTCCCTAGGTGCAGCTCAGACGAGGGCAATGAGGCAGAGTTCCTTGACAAGTGGCCCGTGAGAGAACAGTTTCCCTGGAGCTGCTGCCGTGCCGAGGAAATCTACCTCTCCCCAGGGTGGTGTGCAGGGCGTTGCCCTACACTCGGCATACACAGAGTGACTGGGAAGGGCTGCCGGCCTGGATGCCGCTGAGCAGGCCAGGGGAGCCTCCCGGTATTCAGTGGTCTTGCACGGAATCGGGTGCAAACAGGAGGGCCCTGGGTGTCTTGAACGGCGCACTAGCAAGAAGAGAAAGCAGAGCCGCGACGAAGGCCCCTTGGAAAGTGCTGCATGCCTCCGCTTCAGCAGGGCAAATAGGGCGACTTTGCTCGAGGCAGGGGCTGACGTTCGGTCTCCAGGTAGGTGTAGAGCAGAGCGGCATGAGCTCCCAACCAGGCCCTGGACGCACCGTGTTTTACGAGAGAGCACTCATTTTCTTCCCAGAGCCATGCCTCCCGTGTACGAGAGGCCCGTCAGAGAGGGTGCCTCTCCGTGTAATTCAAGGCCCTACGGAGGGAACTTTCCACCTGTGCCTTCAGGCCCGCACCTGAAGCCCGACAGGCGGTAAACGTCACCTGGGGCTTCAACGAGGCTCAAACCACACAAGGTACACAACGGGCCCTTCCCTGGATCAGCGTGTTTACGCAGGGTGTTCTGAGTGGAGCAAACGGCCTCAACCAAGGCAGGCGCCCTTTACGCATGTAAGCGTCTGCCTCTTCCAAACGACCGATGTGTTGCCTGAAGAACTCTGCTTTAGCTGCCGCTGCAATGCAAGCGGACTTTCTCCGTGAGTAGAGCGGCTTTCCAACGGAGGTGCCAGAAGGCGTTCTAAGCAGACTATTTCCTCAGGGCAGCTGAGAGAAGGTCCATGTGCAAAACTTCCAGGGCACGGCGGACCGGCTAGAAACGCGTTCCTGATGCTGTTGGAGTGCCGAGGAATCGTAGCCGTCCCCTTTAAAAGCGCTGGTTGTAGTCCTTCCCTCGGCAAACACAGTAGTCCCCTCTCTGAAGGGCCTGGGGGCCTGGGTGTGGCACAGCATGCTCACAGGGGCAGGGGCTTTTCGCAGGGAAAAGGGTGCACGCCCAAAGCGCCTAGGGGTCCTGAGAAGGGCAGCACCGCTCAAATAAAGCACTACAGTGACTAAGACCTCCAAGAGCTTGCTGTATGCTCCGATCCATTAGGGCGACTCAAAGGCTTTCTCGAGGCATGCCCTCTCGTGGGCGTTCCCTGTAGTCCTACAGCCCGACAGGAGGAGCTCCCAGCACGGCTCCGGAAGCCCCCTGAGAACTGAGAGAAAAATTCCCTCTCTTCCCCGAGCCCTGCCTCCCGCGCCTAGAGGCCCGTCAGAAACGGTGTTATTCAGGTAGCTCCAAGGCAGCACGAATGGAGCTTTCAAAATGGGAAGTCAAGGCTTCTGCCCTCCGGCCCCCACTTCCAGTGAACACGTAGTCCACTCCCTTGGCATTTCTAGTAAGTGCCCAGGGACACTAGCTACGCACTCGCTCCTGCCCTGAATCCACTTTTCTTCCCAGGGTGTTCTGTATGTAGCCAACTCCCTCATCCAAGGAACCCTCTAGGTAGCCTCTATCGGGCCATAGCCTCAACCAAAGGCTTGCAGTGTAAGAGGAAGCACTGTACTTCAGTGGCAGCGGGAACGCAAGCCGACTGTCTCCTGCAGGTATGGTGCCCTCGGCGAAGGGTTCCTGGAAGGGCTGCGAAGCAGATGGTTTCCCTAGGTGCAGCTCAGACGAGGGCAATGAGGCAGAGTTCCTTGACAAGTGGCCCGTGAGAGAACAGTTTCCCTGGAGCTGCTGCCGTGCCGAGGAAATCTACCTCTCCCCAGGGTGGTGTGCAGGGCGTTGCCCTACACTCGGCATACACAGAGTGACTGGGAAGGGCTGCCGGCCTGGATGCCGCTGAGCAGGCCAGGGGAGCCTCCCGGTATTCAGTGGTCTTGCACGGAATCGGGTGCAAACAGGAGGGCCCTGGGTGTCTTGAACGGCGCACTAGCAAGAAGAGAAAGCAGAGCCGCGACGAAGGCCCCTTGGAAAGTGCTGCATGCCTCCGCTTCAGCAGGGCAAATAGGGCGACTTTGCTCGAGGCAGGGGCTGACGTTCGGTCTCCAGGTAGGTGTAGAGCAGAGCGGCATGAGCTCCCAACCAGGCCCTGGACGCACCGTGTTTTACGAGAGAGCACTCATTTTCTTCCCAGAGCCATGCCTCCCGTGTACGAGAGGCCCGTCAGAGAGGGTGCCTCTCCGTGTAATTCAAGGCCCTACGGAGGGAACTTTCCACCTGTGCCTTCAGGCCCGCACCTGAAGCCCGACAGGCGGTAAACGTCACCTGGGGCTTCAACGAGGCTCAAACCACACAAGGTACACAACGGGCCCTTCCCTGGATCAGCGTGTTTACGCAGGGTGTTCTGAGTGGAGCAAACGGCCTCAACCAAGGCAGGCGCCCTTTACGCATGTAAGCGTCTGCCTCTTCCAAACGACCGATGTGTTGCCTGAAGAACTCTGCTTTAGCTGCCGCTGCAATGCAAGCGGACTTTCTCCGTGAGTAGAGCGGCTTTCCAACGGAGGTGCCAGAAGGCGTTCTAAGCAGACTATTTCCTCAGGGCAGCTGAGAGAAGGTCCATGTGCAAAACTTCCAGGGCACGGCGGACCGGCTAGAAACGCGTTCCTGATGCTGTTGGAGTGCCGAGGAATCGTAGCCGTCCCCTTTAAAAGCGCTGGTTGTAGTCCTTCCCTCGGCAAACACAGCAGTCCCCTCTCTGAAGGGCCTGGGGGCCTGGGTGTGGCACAGCATGCTCACAGGGGCAGGGGCTTTTCGCAGGGAAAAGGGTGCACGCCCAAAGCGCCTAGGGGTCCTGAGAAAGGCAGCACCGCTCAAATAAAGCACTACAGTGACTAAGACCTCCAAGAGCTTGCTGTATGCTCCGATCCATTAGGGCGACTCAAAGGCTTTCTCGAGGCATGCCCTCTCGTGGGCGTTCCCTGTAGTCCTACAGCCCGACAGGAGGAGCTCCCAGCACGGCTCCGGAAGCCCCCTGAGAACTGAGAGAAAAATTCCCTCTCTTCCCCGAGCCCTGCCTCCCGCGCCTAGAGGCCCGTCAGAAACGGTGTTATTCAGGTAGCTCCAAGGCAGCACGAATGGAGCTTTCAAAATGGGAAGTCAAGGCTTCTGCCCTCCGGCCCCCACTTCCAGTGAACACGTAGTCCACCCCCTTGGCATTTCTAGTAAGTGCCCAGGGACACTAGCTACGCACTCGCTCCTGCCCTGAATCCACTTTTCTTCCCAGGGTGTTCTGTATGTAGCCAACTCCCTCATCCAAGGAACCCTCTAGGTAGCCTCTATCGGGCCATAGCCTCAACCAAAGGCTTGCAGTGTAAGAGGAAGCACTGTACTTCAGTGGCAGCGGGAACGCAAGCCGACTGTCTCCTGCAGGTATGGTGCCCTCGGCGAAGGGTTCCTGGAAGGGCTGCGAAGCAGATGGTTTCCCTAGGTGCAGCTCAGACGAGGGCAATGAGGCAGAGTTCCTTGACAAGTGGCCCGTGAGAGAACAGTTTCCCTGGAGCTGCTGCCGTGCCGAGGAAATCTACCTCTCCCCAGGGTGGTGTGCAGGGCGTTGCCCTACACTCGGCATACACAGAGTGACTGGGAAGGGCTGCCGGCCTGGATGCCGCTGAGCAGGCCAGGGGAGCCTCCCGGTATTCAGTGGTCTTGCACGGAATCGGGTGCAAACAGGAGGGCCCTGGGTGTCTTGAACGGCGCACTAGCAAGAAGAGAAAGCAGAGCCGCGACGAAGGCCCCTTGGAAAGTGCTGCATGCCTCCGCTTCAGCAGGGCAAATAGGGCGACTTTGCTCGAGGCAGGGGCTGACGTTCGGTCTCCAGGTAGGTGTAGAGCAGAGCGGCATGAGCTCCCAACCAGGCCCTGGACGCACCGTGTTTTACGAGAGAGCACTCATTTTCTTCCCAGAGCCATGCCTCCCGTGTACGAGAGGCCCGTCAGAGAGGGTGCCTCTCCGTGTAATTCAAGGCCCTACGGAGGGAACTTTCCACCTGTGCCTTCAGGCCCGCACCTGAAGCCCGACAGGCGGTAAACGTCACCTGGGGCTTCAACGAGGCTCAAACCACACAAGGTACACAACGGGCCCTTCCCTGGATCAGCGTGTTTACGCAGGGTGTTCTGAGTGGAGCAAACGGCCTCAACCAAGGCAGGCGCCCTTTACGCATGTAAGCGTCTGCCTCTTCCAAACGACCGATGTGTTGCCTGAAGAACTCTGCTTTAGCTGCCGCTGCAATGCAAGCGGACTTTCTCCGTGAGTAGAGCGGCTTTCCAACGGAGGTGCCAGAAGGCGTTCTAAGCAGACTATTTCCTCAGGGCAGCTGAGAGAAGGTCCATGTGCAAAACTTCCAGGGCACGGCGGACCGGCTAGAAACGCGTTCCTGATGCTGTTGGAGTGCCGAGGAATCGTAGCCGTCCCCTTTAAAAGCGCTGGTTGTAGTCCTTCCCTCGGCAAACACAGCAGTCCCCTCTCTGAAGGGCCTGGGGGCCTGGGTGTGGCACAGCATGCTCACAGGGGCAGGGGCTTTTCGCAGGGAAAAGGGTGCACGCCCAAAGCGCCTAGGGGTCCTGAGAAAGGCAGCACCGCTCAAATAAAGCACTACAGTGACTAAGACCTCCAAGAGCTTGCTGTATGCTCCGATCCATTAGGGCGACTCAAAGGCTTTCTCGAGGCATGCCCTCTCGTGGGCGTTCCCTGTAGTCCTACAGCCCGACAGGAGGAGCTCCCAGCACGGCTCCGGAAGCCCCCTGAGAACTGAGAGAAAAATTCCCTCTCTTCCCCGAGCCCTGCCTCCCGCGCCTAGAGGCCCGTCAGAAACGGTGTTATTCAGGTAGCTCCAAGGCAGCACGAATGGAGCTTTCAAAATGGGAAGTCAAGGCTTCTGCCCTCCGGCCCCCACTTCCAGTGAACACGTAGTCCACCCCCTTGGCATTTCTAGTAAGTGCCCAGGGACACTAGCTACGCACTCGCTCCTGCCCTGAATCCACTTTTCTTCCCAGGGTGTTCTGTATGTAGCCAACTCCCTCATCCAAGGAACCCTCTAGGTAGCCTCTATCGGGCCATAGCCTCAACCAAAGGCTTGCAGTGTAAGAGGAAGCACTGTACTTCAGTGGCAGCGGGAACGCAAGCCGACTGTCTCCTGCAGGTATGGTGCCCTCGGCGAAGGGTTCCTGGAAGGGCTACGAAGCAGATGGTTTCCCTAGGTGCAGCTCAGACGAGGGCAATGAGGCAGAGTTCCTTGACAAGTGGCCCGTGAGAGAACAGTTTCCCTGGAGCTGCTGCCGTGCCGAGGAAATCTACCTCTCCCCAGGGTGGTGTGCAGGGCGTTGCCCTACACTCGGCATACACAGAGTGACTGGGAAGGGCTGCCGGCCTGGATGCCGCTGAGCAGGCCAGGGGAGCCTCCCGGTATTCAGTGGTCTTGCACGGAATCGGGTGCAAACAGGAGGGCCCTGGGTGTCTTGAACGGCGCACTAGCAAGAAGAGAAAGCAGAGCCGCGACGAAGGCCCCTTGGAAAGTGCTGCATGCCTCCGCTTCAGCAGGGCAAATAGGGCGACTTTGCTCGAGGCAGGGGCTGACGTTCGGTCTCCAGGTAGGTGTAGAGCAGAGCGGCATGAGCTCCCAACCAGGCCCTGGACGCACCGTGTTTTACGAGAGAGCACTCATTTTCTTCCCAGAGCCATGCCTCCCGTGTACGAGAGGCCCGTCAGAGAGGGTGCCTCTCCGTGTAATTCAAGGCCCTACGGAGGGAACTTTCCACCTGTGCCTTCAGGCCCGCACCTGAAGCCCGACAGGCGGTAAACGTCACCTGGGGCTTCAACGAGGCTCAAACCACACAAGGTACACAACGGGCCCTTCCCTGGATCAGCGTGTTTACGCAGGGTGTTCTGAGTGGAGCAAACGGCCTCAACCAAGGCAGGCGCCCTTTACGCATGTAAGCGTCTGCCTCTTCCAAACGACCGATGTGTTGCCTGAAGAACTCTGCTTTAGCTGCCGCTGCAATGCAAGCGGACTTTCTCCGTGAGCAGAGCGACTTTCCAACGGAGGTGCCAGAAGGCGTTCTAAGCAGACTATTTCCTCAGGGCAGCTGAGAGAAGGTCCATGTGGAAAACTTCCAGGGCACGGCGGACCGGCTAGAAACGCGTTCCTGATGCTGTTGGAGTGCCGAGGAATCGTAGCCGTCCCCTTTAAAAGCGCTGGTTGTAGTCCTTCCCTCGGCAAACACAGCAGTCCCCTCTCTGAAGGGCCTGGGGGCCTGGGTGTGGCACAGCATGCTCACAGGGGCAGGGGCTTTTCGCAGGGAAAAGGGTGCACGCCCAAAGCGCCCAGGGGTCCTGAGAAGGGCAGCACCGCTCAAATAAAGCACTACAGTGACTAAGACCTCCAAGAGCTTGCTGTATGCTCCGATCCATTAGGGCGACTCAAAGGCTTTCTCGAGGCATGCCCTCTCGTGGGCGTTCCCTGTAGTCCTACAGCCCGACAGGAGGAGCTCCCAGCACGGCTCCGGAAGCCCCCTGAGAACTGAGAGAAAAATTCCCTCTCTTCCCCGAGCCCTGCCTCCCGCGCCTAGAGGCCCGTCAGAAACGGTGTTATTCAGGTAGCTCCAAGGCAGCACGAATGGAGCTTTCAAAATGG
>NW_028294952.1:0-139000 GCF_964341445.2 Mesoplodon mirus | reverse complement strand
TCATTAAATTGCTCCTAGACCCTGTCATCACAATGCTCCCTGCCCTTCTCCTCACAATGCACAACGCCCTTGCCATCAAAATGCTCTTGACCTTTGTCATCACAAAGATCCGTGACACTTGGCATCAAAATGCTCCATGTCATTGTCATCACAATGCTCCATGAACGGACTCATCACATTGCTCCATGTCCTTGTCTTCACAAAGCTCCATGACACATGTCATCAGAATGCTCCATGGCCTTCTCATCACAATGCTCCATGCCCTTGCCATCACAATGCACCATTACCACAGTCATAACAATGATCCATGACCCCTGCCATCACGATGTTCCATGGCCTTGTCAACACAAAGCTCCATGACCCTTCTCATCACAATGCTCCAAGAACCCTGTAATCACAATGCTCTATGACCCTTTCCATCTCAATGATCCATGTACCCTGTCATCACAATGCACCATGCCCATCATCATAATGCTTAATGCTATTGTCATCACAATGAAATCAAAATGCTCCATGTCCTCTGTCATAACAATGCTCCAAACCCTTGTGATCACAATATTCCATAACACTTGTCATCACAATGCCCCATGACGCTCGTCATCACAATTATCAATGGCGTTCTCATTACAATGCTCCATGACCCCTGTCATCACAACACTCCATGAACATTTTCAGTCAAGTGCTCCATGACACTTGTCATCAAAATGATCCAAGCCCTTGTCATCCCAATGCTCCATGAACCCTGTATTCACAATGCTCCGTGACACTTGTCATCCCAGTGCTCCATGACACATGTCATCACAATGCTCCATGCCTTTGTCAGCAAAATGCTACATGACCTTGTCATTACAATGCTCTATGTGCTTGTCATCACAATACTCCATTACCATTGTAATCACAATCCTCCATGAACCTTGGGATCACATTGCTTCATGCCCTTGTCATCACAGTGCTCCATGCTTCTTGAAATCAAAATGATCCATGACCTCTCTCATCACAGTGCTCCAAACCCTTGTGATTACAATGTTCCATAACACTTGTCATCACAACGCTCCATGATGCCTGTCATCACAATACTCCATGCCCTTTTCATCACAATGCTCCATGACCTTTGTCATCACAATTCTCAATACACTTGTCATCACAATGCTCCCTGACATTTGTCATCAGAATGCTCCTTGAACCCTGTCACGAAAAGGCTCCATGCCTTTTTCAACACAAAGCCGCATGCCATTTTCATCACAATGCTCCATGCCACTGTCATCAAAATACTCCACAAGCTTGTCATCAGAATGCTCCATGAACCTTGTCATCACAATTCTCCATGCACTTCTCAGCACAATGCTACCTGACCCTTGTCATCACAGTGCTCCAAGCCATTGGCATCACAATGTCCCATTACCTTTGTCATCAGAATCCCCCATGACACTTGGCATCACAATGCTCCATGCCATTGTCATCACATTGGGCCATTACATATGTCAGCACAATGCTGCCTGACACCGCTCTTCACAATATTGCATGACCTGGTCAACGCAATTCTCCATGCCCTTGTCATCACAATGCGCCATTTCAACTCTCATCACAATAATCCATGAAAGTTATTAGACCAATGCTCCATGCCCTTGTCATCACAAAGCTCCATGCCCTTATTATCACAATGTACCAAGACTCCTGTAATCAGAAAGCTCCATGCCCCTTTTCATCAGTATGCTCCATGAGACTTGTCATCACAAGGCTCCATGGTTTTCTCATCACAATGCTCCAGGACATTGTCATCACAATGCTTCACGACCTTGTCATGAAAATTCTCAATGGCCCTTGTCATCATAATGGTCCAAGCCCTAGTCATCACAATGCTCCATTATATTTGTCATCACAATCCTCCATTATATTTGGCATCACAATGATCCCTGCCATTGTAAACACAATGGACTATGACATATTTCATCAAAATGCTCCCTGACAACTGTCTTCACAATACTCCATGACCTTCTAATCACAATGCTCCATGCCCTTGTCATCACAATGCACCATGTCCACTGTCATCACATTAATCTATGAAACTTGTCAGACCAATGCTCCATGCCCCTGTCATCACAATGTTCCATGCCCCTTGTCATCAAAATGCTCCATGACCCCTGCCATCACAATGCTCCCTGACTCCTCTCATCACAATGCTTCATAACGTTTGTCATCACAACGGTCCATGCCCGCCTCATCACAAGGCTCTGTGACCTTTGTAACCCCAATGCTCCATGATCTTTTCATCCCAATGCTCTGTGACACTTGTCATCACAATGCTCCATGTCTTTGTCAGAACAATGCTCCATGACACTAGTCATCACAATGTGCCATGTGCTTTTCATCACAATGATCCACAACCTTGTCATCGCTATGCTCCATATACCTTGTAATCACAATGTACCATGCACTTCTCATACAAATGCTCTCTCACATGAGATATCACAATGATCCATCACTAGTCATCACAATCCTCCCTCACCCCTGTTATCACAATGTTCCATGACCCCTGTCATCACAATGCTACATCCCCTTATCAGCACAATGTTCCATGACCCCTGACATCACAATGTTCCATAACCCCTGTCATCAAAATGCTCCATGACCCATTTCATCCCAAAGCTCCATCACCCCTGGCATCACAATGTTCTATAACCCCTGTCAACAAAATGTTCCATTACACTTTTCATCAAATTGCTGCATGACCCAGTCATCAAAATGTTCCCTGCCCTTCTCATCACAATGCAACACACACTTGTCATCAAAATGCTCCATGACCTTTGTCATCACAAAGCTCCATGACCCATGGCATCACAATGCTCCATGCCATTGTCATCACAATGCTCCATGAAACCTCTCATCACATTGCTCCATGCCCTTGTCATCACACAACTCCATGACACTTGTCATCACAATGCTCGATGCCCGTCTCATAACAATGCTCCATGCCCTTGTCATTACAATCCCCCATGACCCATGTATCACAGTGTACCGTGCCCTTGTCATCACAATGCTTCATGCCCACTCTCATCACAATAATCCATGAAACATTTCAGACAAATGCTCAATGCCCTTCTCATCACAATGCTCCATTACCTCTGTCATAACAATGCTCCATGACCACTGCCATCACAATTTTCCACGGCCTTGTCATCACAAGGCTCCATGACCCTTGTCATCACAATGCTCCAAGACCCCTGTAATCACAATGCTCCTTGCCATTGTCATCACAAAGCTCCATGATGCATGCCATCAGAATGTTCCATTTACTTCTCATCACAATGCTCCATGCCCTTGTCATGACAATGCTCCAAGACCCCTGTAATCACAATGTTCCATGCTACTTTTCATCTCAATGCTCCATGAAGCCTGTCATCAAAATGCACCATGCGCATCATCATAATGCTTCAGGCTATTGTCATCACAATGAAATCCAAATTATCCATGACCACTGTCATCATAATGCTCCAAACCCTTGTGATCACAATGTTCCATAACACTTATCATCACAACACCCTATGATGCTCATCATCACAATTATTCATGGTCTTCTCATCACAATGCTCCCTGACCTTTGTCATCACAATGCTCCAAGCCATTGTCATCAAAATGCTCCATTACCTTTGTCATCAGAATCCTCCATGAAAATTGGCATCACAATGGGCCATTACATATGTCATCACAGTGCTCCCTGACACCTCTCTTCACAATACTGCAAGACCTGGTCATCACAATGCTCCATGCCCTTGTCATCACAATGCGCCATTCCAGCTGTCATCGCAATATTCCATGAAACTTATTAGACCAATGCTCCATGCCTATGTCATCACAATGCTCCATGCCCTTTTTATCACAGTGTTCCATGACCCCTGTCATCACAAAGCTCCGTGACTCCAGTCATCACAATGCTCCATGAACTTTGTCATCACAATGGTCCATGCCCTCATTATCAACAGTTTCTGTGACCTTTTTAAGCACAATGCTCCATGAACATTTCATGAAAATGCTCTTTGACCCTTGTCATCACAATGCTCTATGCCTTTCACAGCACAATGATCCATGCCCTTTTCATCACACTGCTCCATGACCCCTTTCATCACAATGCTCAGTGACTCCAGTCATAACAATTCTTGATAACATATTTTATCACAAGGGTCGATGCCCGCGTCATCAAAAGGCTCTCTTACCTTTGTAACCACAATGCTCCATGAACTTTTCATCACAATGCTCCGTGACCCTTGTCATCACAATGCTCCATGACCCCTGTCATCACAATAATCCATGAACATTTTCAGCCCAATGTTCCATGACCTTCCAATCACAATGCTCCATGACCCCTGTCATCACAATGCTCCATGACCACTGTCATCACAATGCTCCATGAACCCTGACAACACAATTATCCGGGACACTTGTCATCAAAATGCTCCATGCCCTTGTCATCCCAATGCACCATGACCCCTGTAATCCCAATGCTCTGTGACGCTTGTCATCACAGTGCTCAATGAACCTTGTCATCACAGTGCTCCATGCGCTTGTGAACACAATCCACCATGACCCTTGGGAACTCATTGCTTTATGCCCTTGACATCTCTCTCTTACCTTTCTGGATTTTACAGATTTTCGATGACCCTTTTGACCAGTGGGAAGTGACAATTCATTGTAGTGTGGATTTGCATTGTGCACTTGCTTGATTGGCCAAAAAGTGCGTATGTGTTTTCTCCTGAATATATTCAGGAGAAAATGCATACGCCGTTTTTGGCCAAGTGCATCATTGTCGAAGTTGTGATGCTTTTCCTGTGCTTTAAAGTCGATTCCAATTTACCTCTTCAAATAAGTTTTGTGCAATTCTGCATCATTTTCAAGTCCGCTTCATTGCCTTCCCTCAACAGATTTTTGGAAGAGAGTAGTCCTTTATAACTCTGCTGGTTTGTGAATTGCTGTGCCCCTGAGCTCCAATTTTCAAATCCCATTTTTGGGAGCTGACCACAAATCCACAATATGCTTCAGGACCTATACTGGTTCCAGGGCTGACTATACTGGTTCCCTGAGCGTGGCTGAGGTTTCGGTTAATTCTTCTTCCTGACGGGAATTTAGAGTGACATGTGCCCATCCAAATGCCTACATCTACTCTCTGATTGGTTCTCCCTCTTCCCTTTCATCCTCTGCACAGTTAGCAAACTGTGCGAACTAGGAGGTTATAGGTTCTGACTCTCCTAACTTGGGAGATTGATAGTAAAGCAGTTGGAATGCCAAACTGGAGCACAAGGATAGGAAAAATTAGGAGACACTTAGAAACATTTCATCATCACAGGGTGTCCATTCTCTAGGTTTCCCATACATGTTACAACTGTAGTGATATTCCCTTCTACCTTGACATTTGGGACCCATGGAATGGTGGCATGCATTACTACTTTAAAGGGTCTGCATTTTCTCTCCCAATCTCACCAGTCCTCTCAGTGCCAAGTGTCCAGCCTTATGTCTCATCCAGCTGTTTTGCAGATAGGGTCATTCCAGGTTTCATAAGAGCCCCTGAAGGAATTGTAAAGAATTTCCCTGTTTTTTTGTTTTGTTTTTGAAATTCCTTTTTTGAGTGGTTTTGATCTGATTCTCACTGCCATGTTTATGCCAGTCTAGACACACTTGATTCCCTTACAAAGACATATCAATACATAGGTTTTAAGATTCTTAGTAGTCAGATATATTCCTCTGCGTGAAATATGGTGTTTTGAGTCCCTTTCACTGAGGAAGGTGTAGGTCTTGCCTATACCGTATTTGTTTTTTGGAATGGTACCTGTACTAATATCAAACTCTGGTTTTATGCATCACCCCACCTCTCCTTCCCCCTTAAGCCGGCATAAGAGTGTTTTCTAAATGTGAGACTCTCTTCTCTTTCCTAACTCAGTACATGTGTAGCCATGTTTACAGGATCTTCATAAGTGATATCTTATGATAAGTTTCTTTTTCTCTGTGACTTATTTCACTTAGAATCATCGTACCTAAATCCACTCATTTTGCTGCTACTGGCCTTATGACATTGATTTCATGGCTGAGGGATATTCCATCATACATAAGTACCACAATTTATTGATCCATATTTGTCTTTCCTGGGATATTTAAAGTGTACCCAAGTTGAGGTTCTTGTAAGCAGTGCAGCCCTAAATTTTGGAGTGGCTCTGTCTTATTGATTTTCAGTTGTCTGAAGGTATATTCCCTAGACTGGAAGTGCCCTTGGCTGTGTATCTCTGTTGTTTACTTGTTTTAGGGAACACAATGCACTCCTTCAGAGAGGCAGTTGTCAATTTACATCCCGCACATCAGCATAACAAAGCTCCCTCTTCTCCAGGGCCTGTCTTGTCTTTCTGGTTTTTTCACAGTTGTGGATGTCCCTTTTGACTGGTGGGAAGTGATACTTTTTGTAGTGCACAGTTGCATTGTGCGGTTGCTTGGTTGGCCAAAAATGGTGTATGCGTTTTCTCCTGAGTATATTCAGGTGAAAATTCATACGCCCTTTATGGTCAATTCCATAATTGTCGAAGTTGTGATGCTTTTCCTGTGTTTAAAGGAGATTCCAATGTACTTCTTGAAATCTGTTTGGTGCAATTCTGCCTCATTTTCAAGTCCTCCTCATGGCTTTTCCTCAACAGATTTTTGGAAGAGAGTAGTCCTTTATAACTCTGCAAGTTTGTGAATTGTTGTGCCCCAGAGCTCCATTTTTCAACTCGTTTTTTGTGAGCTGACCAGAAGCCCAAAATTTTGGTTCAGGACCTATACTGGTTCCGGGGGTGCGGCACATGCTGAGAGTTTTGTTAATTATTCTTCGTGACAGGAAATTAGAGTGAAATGTGGCCGTGCAAATGCCTACAGCTACTCTCTCATTGGTTCTCCCTCTTCCCTTATATCCTCTGAACAATTTGCCAACTGTGCGAACCAGGAGGTTATATGGGCTTGACTCTCCAACTTGGGAGATTGATAGTAAATCAGTTGGAATGTCAAACTGGAGCACAAGGAGAGAAAAAATTAGTAGAGTTTTAGAAACCTTTCACCATCAGAGGGTGTCCATTCTCTAGGTTTCCATTACATTTTATAACTGTAGTGATATTCCCTTCTACCTGGAGAGTTGGGAACCATGGAATGGGTGTCAGGCATTATTGCTTTAAAGGGTCTGCATTTTCTCACCCAATCTCACCAATCCTCTTAAACCCAAGTGACCAGCCTTAAGCCACATCCAGCTGTCGTTGTAGATAGGGTCATCCCAGGTTTCATCAGAACCCCTGAAGGTATTGTGTAAGAATTTCACTGTTATTTTGTTTTGTTTTGAAATTCATTTTTATAGTGGGTTTCAGCTGATTCTCCCTGCCGTGTTTATGTCATTCTAGAGACACTAGGTTCCCTTATGGAGACATATCAATACATAGGTTTTAAAATTCTTACTAGTCAGATATATTTCTCTGCAGGGAATAGGGTGTTGAGTTCTGTTCACTGAGGAAGGAGTAGGGCTTGTCTCTTCTGTATTTGGATTATGGAACGGTACCTGTGCTAATATCAAACTCTGGTTTTGTGCACCTCCCCACGTCTCTTTGCCCTTAAGCAAGCATAAGAGTGTTTTCTAAATCTGAGACTCAGTTCTCTTTCTGAATTCAGTTCATATGTAGCCATGTTTACATGTCCTTCATAAGTGATATCTTATGTCAGAATGCACCATGGCCCTTGTCATAATAATGCTCCATAACCACTGTCATCACAATTATCCATGTCCTGGTTATCACAATGCTCCATGTCCCTTGTCATCACAATTCTCCAAGTCCTTGTCATCACAATGTTACATGACACTTCTCATCACAATGTTACATGCTCTTATCATCACAATTCTCCATGCACTTGCCATTGCAATTCTCCATGACCCCTGTCAGAGCAAGCTGCAATTGTTTGTCATCACAATGCTTCACGACCTTGTCATCAAAATTCTCAATGGCCCTTGTCATCACAATGCTCCATGCCCTTGTCATCACAGTACTCCCTGCCCTTTTCATCACAATGCTCAATGAATCCTGTCATCACAGTGCTCCCTGACACCTGTCATCACAATGCTTCATGACCTTTGTCATTACAGTGCTCCATGATGCTCGTCATCACAAATCCCCAAGGTCTTCTCATGACAATGTTCCACAGTTTTGCCATCACAATGCTCCATGCACTGGTCATCCCAAAGCTCAATGTCCTTTGTCCTCACAATTTTCCACGTCCTTGTCATTACAATGCTCCATGGAACTTCTCATCACAATGATATATGCTACTGTCATCACAATACTCCATGCACTTGTCTTCACAATGCTCCAAGACACCTGTAATCACATTGCTCCACGCCCCTTTTCATCTCAATGCTCCATGAACCCTGTCATCACAATGCACCATGCCCATCATCATAATGCTTCAGGCTATTGTCATCACAATGAAATCAAAATGTTCCATGACCTCTGTCATCACAATGCTCCATGACCCCTGTCATCACAGTACTCCATGAACATTTTCAGCCCAATGCTCCATGACACTTGTCATCACAATGATCCATGCACTTGTCATCCCAATGCTCCATGACCCGTGTATTCACAATGCTCCATGACGCTTGTCATCACAGTGCTCCATGACACATGTCAACACAATGCTCCATGCCATTGTCAGCAAAATGCTACATGACCTTGTCATTACAATGCTCTATGCGTTTGTCATCACAATACTCCATTACCATTGTCATCACAATCCTCCATGAACATTGGGATCACATTGCTTCATACCCTTGTCATCACAATGTTCCATGCTCCTTGAAATCAAAATGATCCAAGACCTCTGTCATCACAATGCTCCAAACCCTTGTGATCACAATGTTCCATAACAGTTGTCATCACAACGCTCCATGATGCCTGTCATCACAATATTCCATACCCTTTTCATCACAATGCTCCATGACCTTTGTCATCACAATTCTCAATACACTTGTCATCACAATGCTCCCTGACACTTGTCGTCAGAATGCTCCTTGAACCCTGTCACGAAAAGGGTCCATGCCTTTTTCATCACAATGCCCCATGCCATTTTCATCACAATGCTCCATGCCATTGTCATCAAAATACTCCACAAGCATGTCATCACAATGCTCTATCACTCTTGTCATCACAATTCTCCATGCACTTGTCAGCAAAATGCTCCCTGACCCTTGTCATCACAATGCCCCATGCCCTTGTTATCACAATGCTTCATGACCCCTGTCATCATAATGTTCTGAGACTCCAGTCATCACAATTCTTCATGACCCCTGTCATAACAATGGTCCATGCCCCCTCATCAACAGCCACTGTGACCATTTTAACCACAATGCTCCATGAACTTTTCATCAAAATGCTCTTTGACCATTGTCATCACAATGCTCTATGCCTTTCTCAGCACAATGCTCCATGACCCTTGTCATCACAGTGCTCCATGCGCTTGTCAGCACAGTGCTTCATGACATATGTCATCACAAAGCGCCATGCTCTTGTCATCAGAGTGGTCCACAATATTCTCCTCACAATGCTCCATAAATCTTGTGATCACAATGCTCCATGCTTTTATCATCAAAATGCTCTCTCACCACTGATATCACAATGTTATATCACTATTCATCACAATACACCCTCACCCCTGTCATCACAATGTTCCATGACTCCTGTCATCACAATGCTACATGCACATATCATCACAATGTTCGATGACCACTGACATCACAATCTTCCATAAACTCTGTCATCAAAATGCTCCATGGCCCTTTTCATCAAAATGCTCCATAACCCCTGACATCACAATGTTCCATAACCCCTGTCCTCAAAATGTTCCATGACACTTTTCATCAAACTGCTCCATGACACTATCATCACAATGCTCCCTGCCCTTCTCATCACAATGCACAACACTCTTGTCATCAAAATGCTCCATGACCTTTGTCATCACAAAGAACCATGACCCTTGGCATCACAATGCTCCATGTCATTGTCATCCCAATGCTCCATGAATGCTCTCATCACATTGCTCCATGTACTTGTCATCACAAAGCTCCATGACATATGTCATCAGAAGGCTCCACGGCCTTCTCATCACAATGCTCCATGACCCCTGCCATCACGATGTTCCATGGACTTGTCATCACAAGGCTCCATGACCTTTCTCATCACAATGCTCCAAGACCCCTGTAATCACAATGCTCCTTGCCCCTTTTCATCTCAATGATCCATGAACCCTGTCATCACAATGCACCATGCCCATCATCATAATGCTTCATGCTACTGTCATCACAGTGAAATCAAAATGCTCCATGACCTCTGTCATAACAATGATCCAAACACTTGTGATCACAATATTCCATAACACTTGTCCTCACAATGCACCATGACGCTCGTCATCACAATTATCCATGGTCTTCTCATCACAATGTTCCATGACCTTTGTCATCACAATGCTCAATACACTTGGCATCAAAATGCTACCTGACACTTGTTGTCTGTATGCTCCTTGAACCCTGTCATGACAAGGCTCCATGCCTTTTTCATCACAATGATCCATGCCCTTTTCATCACAATGCTCCAAGACCCCTGTAACCACAATGCTCCATGCCCTTGTCATCACAAAGCTCAATGACGCATGTCATCAGAATGCTCCTTGGCCTTCTCCACACAATGCTCCATGCCCTTGTCATCACAGTGCTCCATGCGCCTTTTCTTCAGAATGCTCCATGAGACTTGTCATCACAAGGCTCCATGGTTTTGTCATCACAATGCTCAAGGACCTTGTCATCACAATGCTTCACGAACTTGTCATGAAAATTCTCAATGGCCCTGGTCATCATAATGCTCCAATCCCTAGTCATCACAATGCTCCACTTTATCTGTCATCACTATCCTCTGTTACATTTGGCATCACTATGCTCCATGCCATTGTCATCGCAATGGACCATGACATATGTCATCACAATGCTCCCTGACAACACTCTTCACAATACTCCATGACCTTCTCATCACAATGCTCCATGCCCTTGTCATCACAATGCACCATGCCCACTGTCATCACAATAATCTATGAAATTTTAAGACAAATGCTCCATGCCCCTGTCATAACAATGCTCCATGCCCTTGTCATCACAATGCTCCATGTCCCCTGTCATCACAATGCTCCGTGACTCCATTCATCACAATGCTTCATAACGTTTGTCATCACAATGATCCATGTGTGCATCATCACAAGGCTCTGTAACCTTTGTAACCAAAATGATCCATGAATTTTACATCACAGTGCTCCGTGAGCATTGTCATCACAATGCTCCATGTCTTTGTCAGAACCATGCTCCATGACCCTTGTCATCACAGTGTGCCATGCGCTTTTCATCACAATGGTGTACAAATCTGTCATTGCAATGCTCCATAAATCTTGTAATCACAATTCTCCGTTCCCTTCTCATCACAATGCTCCATTACACCTGTCATAACAGTGCTCCATGACCCCTGCTCTCACAATATTCCATGGCCTTGTCTTCACATGGCTCCATGACATTTGTCATCACAATGCTCCAAGACCCCTTTAATCACAATGCTCCATGCCCTTGTCATCACAATGCTCCAAGACCCCTGTAATCAAAATGCTCCATGCCCCTTTTCATCTCAATGCTCCATGAACACTGTCATCACAATGCATCATGCCCATCATCACAATGCTCCATGCCTTTGTCAGCAAAATGCTACATTACCTTGTCATTAGAGTGCTCTATGCGCTTGTCATCACAATCCTCCATTACCATTGTCTTTACAATCCTCCTTGAACCTTGGGTCACATTGCTTCATGCCCTTGTCATCAAAATGCTCCATGCTCCTTGAAATCAAAATGATCCATGACCTCCGTCATCACAATGCTCCAAACACTTGTCATCACAATGTTCCATAACACTTGTCATCCCAACGCTCCATGATGCCTGTCATCACAATATTCCATGCCCTTTTCATCACAATGCTCCATGACCGTTGTCATCACAATTCTCAATACACTTGTCATCACAATCCTCCTTGACACTTGTCGACAGAATGCTCCTTTAAACCTGTCAAGAAAAGGCTCCATGCCTTTTTCATCACAATGCCCCATGCCGTTTTCATTACAATGTTCCATGCCATTGTCATCAAAATACTCCACAAGCTTGTCATTAGAATGCTCTATGACAATTGTCATCACAATTATCCATGCACTTGTCAGCATAATGCTCCCTGACCATTGTCATCACAATACTCCAAGCCATTGTAATCACAATGGGCCATTACATATGTCATCACAATGCTCCCTGACACCTGTCTTCACAATACTGCATGACCTGGCCATCATAATGCTCCATGCCCTTGTCATCACAATGCGCCATTCCAACTGTCATCACAATAATCCATGAAACTTATTAGACCAATGATCCATGTCCTTGTCATCACAATGCTACATGCCCTTGTTATCACAATGCTTCATGACCCCTGTCATCACAATGCTCCATGACTCCAGTCATCACCATGCTTCATGAAGTTTGTAATCACAATGATCCAGGCCCTCGTCCTCAAGAGTCTTTGTGACCATTTTAACCACAATGCTCCATGAACTTTTCATCACAATGCTCTTTGACACTTGTCATTACACAGCTCTATGCCTTTCTCAGCACAATGCTCCATGACACTTGTCATCACCATGCGCCATGTGCTTGTCATCTATGTGCTCCACAATCTTGTCATCACAATGCTCCTTAAAACATGTCATCACAAGGCTCCATGCACTTCTCATCAAAATGCTCTCTCACCACTGATATCACAATGTTACATCACTATTCATCACAATAATCCCTCACCCATGTCATCACAATGTTCCATGACACCTGTCATCACCATGCTCCATGACTTCAGTCATAAAAATGCTCCATTACTTATGTCTTCACAAAGATCCATGTCATTGTCATCACAGTGCTCTATGAACGCTATCATCACATTGCTACATGCCTTTGTCATCACAAATCTCAATGACCCATGTCATCAGAATGCTCCTTGGCCTTCTCCTCACAATGCTCCATGCCCTTGTCATAACAATGTTCCAAGACCCCTATAATCTCAATGCCCCATGCCCTTTTTCATCAGTATGCTCCATGAGACTTGTCATCACAAGGCTCCATGGTTTTCTCATCACAAGGCTCCAGGACCTTGTCATCACAATGCTTCATGACATTTTCATGAAAATTCTCAATGGCCCTTGTTATCATAATGCTCCAATCCCTAGTCATCACAATGCTCCATTATATTTGTCATCACAATCCTCCATTAAATTTGGCATCACAGTGCCCCATGCCATTGTCATCACAGTGGAACATGACATATGTCATCACAATGCTCCCTGACACATGTCTTCAAAATACTCCATGAACTTCTCATCACAGTGCTGCATGCCTTTGTCATCACAATGCTCCATGACTCCAGTCATCACAATGCTGCATAACGTTTGTCATCACAATGGTCCATGCCCGTGTCATCACAAGGCTCTGTGACCATTGTAACAACAATGTTCCATGAACTTTTCATCACAGTGCTCGGTGACCCTTGTCATCACAATGCTCCATGCCTTTGTCAGAACCATGCCTCATGACCCTTGTCATCACAGTGTGAAACGTGCTTTTCATCACAACAGTCCACAAATTCGTCATCGCTATGCTCCATAAAAATTTTAATTGAATGTTCCATGCCCTTCTCATCACAATGCTCCATTACCTCTGTCATAACAATGCTTCATGACCCCTGCAATCAAAATATTCCACGGCCTTGTCATCACAAGGCTCCATGACACTTGTCATCACAATGCTCTAAGACCCCTGTAATCACAATGCTCCATGCCCTTGTCATCACAAATCTCCATGATGCATGTCATCAGAAAGTTCCATGGCCTTCTCATCACAATGTTCTATGCCCTTGTCATAACAATGCTCCAAGACCCCTGTAATCACAATGCTCCATGCCAGTTTTCATCTCAATGCTCCATGAAACATGTCATCACAATGCACCATGCCCATCATCATAATGCTTCAGGCTATTGTCATCAAAATGAAATCAAAATGTTCCATGACCTCTGTCATCACAATGCTCCATGACCCCTGTCATCACAATACTCCATGAATATTTTCAGCCCAATGCTCCATGACCTTCTCATCACAATGCTCCATGACCAATATCATTACAATGCTCCATGACAACTGTCATCACAACACTCCATGACACCTGACAACACAATGATCCGGGACTCTTGTCATCACAATGCTCCATTCCCTAGTCATCCCAATGCTCCATGACCCCTGTTATCACAACACTCCATGAACATTTTCAGCCCAATGCTACATGACACTTGTCATCACAAAGATCCATGTCCTTGTCATCCCAATGCTCCATGACCCGTGTATTCACAATGCTCCGTGACGCTTGTCATCACAGTGCTCCATGACACCTGTCATCACAATGCTCCATGCCTGTGTCAGCAAAATGCAACATGACCTTGTCATTACAATGCTCTATGCACTTCTCATCACAATACGCCATTACCATTGTCATCACAATCCTCCATGAACCTTGGGATCACATTGCTTCATGCCCTTGTCATCACAATGCTCCATGCTCCTTGAAATCAAAATGATCCATGAACTCTGTCATCACAATGCTCCAAACCCTTGTGATCACAATGTTCCATAACACTTGTCATCACAACGCTCCATGATGCCTGTCATCACAATACTCCATGCCCTTTTCATCACAATGCTCCATGACCTTTGTCATCACAATTCTCAATACACTTGTCTCACAATGCTCCCTGACACTTGTCGTCAGAATGCTCCTTGAACCCTGTCACGAAAAGGCTCCATGCCTTTTTCATCGCAATGCCCGATGCCGTTTTCATCACAATGCTCCATGCCACTGTCATCACAATATTCCACAAGCCTGTCATCAGAATGCTCCATGACCCTTGCCATCACAATGCTCCATGTCCACTGTCATCACAATGCTCCATACCCCTTGTCATTACAGTGCTCCATGACGCTTGTCATCACAATTATCCATAGTCTTCTCATCACAATGCTCAACGGTCTTGCCATCACAATGCTCCATGCCCTAGTCATCACAATGCTCCATGTTCCCTGTCATCACAATTCTCCACTTTCTTGGCTTTGTCATCACAATACTCCACAATCTTGTCATCAGAATGCTCCATGACCCTTTTCATCACAATGCTCCATGACACGTGTCATCAAACTGCTCCAAGTCCCTTGTCATTACAGTGATCTATGATGCCCGTCACCACAATTATCCATGGTCTTCTCATCACAGTGCTCCACGGTCTTGCCATCACAATGCTCCATGCCCTGGTTATAACAATGCCCCATGTCCCTTGTCATCACAATTCTCCACGTCCTTGTCATCACAATGCTCCAAGACAGTTCTCATCAAAATGTTACATGCTCTTGTCATCACAATTCTCCATGCACTTTTCATTGCAATGACCCATGAACCCTGTCATAGCAAGTTCCATGCCTTTGTCATCACAATGCATCACGACCTTTTCATCAAAATTCTCAATGGCCGTTGTCACCACAATGCTCCATTCCCTTGTCATCACAATGCTCCATGACCCTTGCCATCACAATGCTCCAAGCCCTTGTCATCACAATACTTCATTACCTCTGTCATCACAATCCTCCATAAACCTTGGCATCACAATGCTCCACAACCTTTTCATCACAATGCTCCATAAAGCTTGTCATCACAATGCTCCATGCAAGTCTTTTAAAAATGCTCTCTCACCACTGATATCAAAATGTTCCCTCACTAGTCATCACAATACACTCACTCCCCTGTCATCACAATGGTCCATAACCCCTGTCATGAAAATGTTCCATGACCCCTGACATCACAATGTTCCATAAGCCCTGTCATCCAAATGTTCCATGACACTTTTCATCAAATTGCTCCATGACCCTGTAATCACAATGCTCCCTGCCCTTCACAACAGAATGCACCACACCCTTGTCATCAAAATTCTCCATGACCTTTGTCATCACAAAGCTCTATGACCCTTGGCATCACAATGCTGCATGCCATTGTGATCACAATGCTCCATGAACCCTCTCATCACATTGTTCCATGCCCTTGTCATCACAGGCTCCATGATGCTTTTCATCACAATGCTCGATGCCATTTTTCTCACAATGCTCCCTGCGCTTGTCATTACAATCCTCCATGACCCATGTATCACAGTGTTCCATGCCCCTGTCATCACAATGCTCGTTGCCCCCTCTCATCACAATAATCCATGAAATATTTCAGACCAATTATCCATGCCCTTGTCATCACAATGCTCCATTACCCCTGTCATAACAATGCTCCATGACCGCTGCCATCACAATCTTCCACAGCCTTCTCATCACAAGGCTCCATGACCATTGTCATCACAATGCTCCAAGACCCCTTTAATCACAATGCTCCATGCCCTTGCCATCACAACGCTCCAGGACGCATGTCATCAGAATGCTCCTTGGCTTTCTCATTCACGATGCTCCATGCCATTGTCATCACAATGCGCCAAGACTCCTGTAATCACAATGCTCCATGCCCCTTCTCATCTCAATGATCCATGAATCCTGGCATCACAATGCACCATGCCCATCATCATAATGCTTCATGCTATTGTCATCACAATGAAATCAAAATGCTCCATGACCTCTCTCATCACAATGCTCCAAATCCTTGTGATCAAAATGTTCCATAACACTTATCATCACAATGCCCCATGTTGCTCATCATCACAATTATCCATGGTCTTCTCATCACAATGCTCCATGACCTTTGTTATCACAATGTTCAATACCCTTGTCATCACAATGTTCCCTGACACTTGTCGTCAGTATGATCCTTGTACCCTGTCATGACAAGGCTCCATGCATTTTTCATCACAATGTCCCATGCCCTTGTCATCACAGAGCTCCATGATTCATGTCATCCGAATGCTCCATGGCCTTCTCATTCCAATCCTCAATGCCCTTGTCATCACAATGATCCAAGACCCCTGTAATCACAATGCTCCATGCCCCTTTTCATCAGAATGTTCCATGAGACTTGTCATCACAAGGCTCCATGGTCTTCTCATTACAGTATTCCAGTACGTTTTCATCACAATGCTCCATGACGTCTCTCATCACAATACTCCATGAACATTTTCATCCCAATGCTCCATGACCTTCTCATCACAATGCTTCATGACCCCTGTCATCACAATGATCCATGACACCTGTCATCACAATGCTCCATGAACCCTGACAACACAATGATCCGGAAGTCTTGTCACCACAATGCTCCATGCACTTGTCATCACAATACTCCATGACCCTTGGGATCACATTGCTTCATGCCTTTCTCATCTCTCTCTTGCCTTTCTGGTTTTTACAGATTTTCGGATGTCCCTTTTGACCGCTGGGAAGTGACAATTCTTTATAGTGTGGATTTGCATTGCACGCTTGCTTGATTGGCCAAAAAGGGCGTATGCATTTTCTCCTGAATATATTCAGGAGAAAAGGCATACGCAGTTTTTGGCCAAGTGCATTATTGTCGAAGTTGTGATGCTTTTCCGGTGCTTTAAAGGCGATTCCACTTTACCTCTTGAAATATGTTTTGTGCAATTCTGCCTCATTTTCAAGTCTGCTTTGTTACCTTCCCTCAACAGATTTTTGGAAGAGAGTTAACCTTTATAACTCTGCAGTTTTGTGAATTGCTGTGCCCCTGAGCTCCAATTTTCAAATCCCATTTTTGGGAGCTGACCGCAAATCCACAATTTTGCTTCAGGAACTATACTGGTTCCAGGGGTGGCTATACTGGTTCCCTGTGGGTGGCTGAGGCTTTGGTTAATTCTTCTTCCTGACGGGAATTTAGAGTGACATGTGCCCGTCCAAATGCCTACATCTACTCTCTGATTGGTTCTCCCTCTTCCCTTTCATCCTCTGCACAATTAGCAAACTGTACGAACCAGGAGGTTATAGGGGCTGGCTCTCCTAAGTTGGGAGATTGATAGTAAAGCAGTTTGAATGCCAAACTGGAGCACAAGGAGAGGAAGAATTAGGAGACATTTAGAAACCTGTCACCATCACAGGGTGTCCTTTCTCTAGGTTTCCCATACATGTTATAACTGTAGTGATATTCCATTCTACATGGAGATTTGGAACCCATGGAATGGTGGCATGCATTGATATTTTATAGGGTCTGCATTTTCTCTCCCAATCTCACCAGTCCTCTCAGTCCCAAGTGTCCAGCCTTATGTCTCATCCAGCTGTCTTTGCAGATAGGGTCATTCCAGGTTTCATCAGAACCCCTGAAGGAATTGTGTAAGAATTTCGCTGTTTTTTTGTTTTGTTTTTAAAATTCATTTTTATAATGAGGTTGAGCTGATTTTCACTGACCTGTTTATGCCGGTCTAGACATACTTGATTCCCTTACGGACACATATAAGTACATAGGTTTTAAGATTCTTACTAGTCAGATATATTCCTCTGCGGGGAATAGGTGTTTTGAGTCCCGTTCACTGAGGAATGTGTAGGTCTTTTCTATTCTGTATTTGGTTTATGGAATGGTACCTGTGCTAATATCAAACTCTGGTTTTATGCATCACCCCACCTATCCTTTCCCATTAAACAGGCATAAGAGTGTTTTCTAAATGTGAGACTCTGTTCTCTTTCTTAATTCAGTTCATGTGTTGTGATGTTGACATTCCCTCTGTAAGTGATATCTTATGAATAGATTCTTTTTCTGTGTGACTAATTTCACTTAGAATCATCATACCTAAATCCACTCTTTATGCTGCTACTGGCCTTATGACATTGATTTCACATCTGAGTGATATTCCGTTGTACAAAATTACCACAAGTTATTTATGCATTTCTCTTTTTCCTGGGATATTTTAGGTGTACCAAAGTTGAGGTTCTTGTATGCAGAGCAGCCCTAAATATTTGGGAGCCTGTGTCTTGTCGATATTTAGTCTTCCCAAGTTATATGTCCATGAGTTGAAGTCCCCTTTGCTCGGGGACTTTGTATTTAAATGTTTTAGGAAACAGCATACACTTCTTCAGAGTGGCTCTTGGATATTTATACCCCACCCATCAGCGTGACTAGGCTCCCTGTTCTCCATGGCCTCTCCTGCATTTCTGGTTTGTACACATTTTTTGGATGGCCTTTCTGAACAGTGGAAATTGAGACTTCTTTGTTGTGCAGATTTGCATTTCCGGCTTGCTTGGTTGGCCAAAAACTCTGTATGTGTTTTTTTCCTGATGATATTCACAAAAAAAGGCATACACCCTTTTGCCCAACTGCATCATTTGAGAAATTCTGCTGCTTTTCATATGCTTTAAATGTGAGTACAATCTACCTTTTGAAATCTGTTTCCTGCAATTCTGCCTCTCATTCAGATCCTCTTTGTTGCCTTACCTGAATATATTTTTGGACGTTGGTTATCATTTATATCTTTGCAGGTCTTTGAATTGTCTGCTCCTGAGCTCCATTTTGCAACTCGCTTTTTTTGTGAGCTGGTTGCCAAACCTTTGGATTGCTTCTGGCCCTATTCTGGTTCTGAGGAGGCAGGCTGAGCCTTTGGTTAATTCTTCTTCCTAATGGGAAATTAGAGTGACATGTGCCTGTCAAAACTCTTACAGCTAATCTCTCATTGGTTCCCCCCTTCCCATTTATCCTCTGCACAAATTGCAAACTGTGTGAAACAGGAGGTTAAAGGTGCTGATTCTCCAAGTGGGGAGATTTTTAGTAATGTGGCTGGAATGGAGAACCCCAGCACCAGGAGATCAAAAATGAGGTGCATTTTAGACACCTTTCCTGAGCACACGGTGTACATTCATCTCGGTTTCCCAGGCATGTTTTCGCTGTCAGAAGATTCCCATGAACCTGCCAATTTGGGACCCATGGAATGGGTACCAGGCAGTATTACTTTAAAAGGTCTGCATTTCCTCACCCAGCCTCTCTAACATCTCTTAGCGTGCATAGCTTCCAGCCTTATATATCATCCTGCTGTGGGTCTACATGTGTTCAATCCATGTTACATCGTAGCCCTTCAACAAAAGTTGTAAGAATTTTTGTCTGTCTCACTGTTTTTATAAATATTTTTTTAAATTTATTTTTATATTGGTTACAGCTGATTTTCAAAGCTCTGTTTTTTGCTGCTGTACATCCACTTGATTCATGTACTGTGAGACAACAATAAATTCTTTTTCAGATGCTTACGATTCATATGTATTATTGTCCAGTGACTTGAGTGGGCTGAGTGCAGTTCTTTGAGGTACCGTGTAGGCCTTGCCAGTTATTCAATTTGGTACTTGGAATGGTATCTTTGCTAATTTCAACCTCCTGGATAATACCTCACCATTCCCCACCTTTCCCATTTAGCAGCCTTATGTCTATTTTCTACATATTTGACTATGTTTCTGTTTTGTAGTTTATTTCATGTGTAGCCATTTTTGATTCCACCTTTAAGTGACATCTTATGATATGTGTCTCTTTCTTTCTGACATATGTCACCTAGAATGATCGTATGTAACTCCTCCAGAGTTGTTCCAACTGGCCTTATTTTATTGATTTCTGGATGAGTAATATTCCACTCTACATAAGCACCCCATCTCTTTTATCCATTTTATCCTTCCAGGGACATTTAGGTTATATCCAAGTGGAGGCCCTTTTTAACAGAGAGGTGGTAAACTTTGGCGTGCCTGTTTTCTGTCCATTTCTGTTTTTCCCAAGGTATACGCCCATGAGTACAAGTGCCCTATGCTCTGTAGCTCATCTTTTAGATGTTTTAGCAAACACAATACACTTCTCCAGAGTGACCATTGGCAAATTACATTTCCACTATCAGCCTCACAGGGCTCCCTTTTCTCCTCACCCTGTCCTGCATTTCTGGTGTTTACACTTTATGTGGATGGCCCTTCTGAATGATGTGAAGTGATACATTTTGTAGTATTGATTTCCAGTGCCCACCTGTTTCGTTGGATAAAAAGTGTGTATGGCCTTTACTTGAATATATTCAGAAAACATGCATACGCCCTTTTGGGCCAACTGCATCATTGGCGATGTTCAGCCCCTTTTCTTGTGCTTTAATGGGGAGTCCTTTCTACCTCTTCAAATCTGTTTCCTGCCACTTTCCCTTGCTTACAACTCCTTTTCTATGACTTACCTCAAGACATTTTTTGATGATAGATATTTTCAACTCTGCAGTTTCATGAATTTTAGTGCCCCTGAGTTCCATTTTTCAACTTGTGTTTTTGGAAACTGGACACAAAACAGCGGGATTTCCTCTAGACATATTCTGTTTCCGTGGGCAATTCTAGCCTTTGATGAATTTGTCTTCCAGATTGGAAATTAGAGTGGCATGTGCCTGTCCGAACAACTAAGACTTGTCTCTAAATTTTTCTCATCCTTCCGCTTCATCCTCTGGACAAATTCCAAACTGTGCAACAGGATGTTGACGGTGCTGATATCCCCAAGTGAGGAGATTGTTAGGAAAGATGCTGGAGGGGTGAACCCGAGCACCAGGCGATGAGGAGATGAGGTGCCTTTTCCAAACTCTTTCCGATCAAACGGTGTACCATCCTCTAGGTGTGACAGGCATGTTTTAGCTGTAGGAAGGGTCCCGTGCATGGAAGGAGAACACCAGGGATTTTTCCAAATCAGTGCCTCCCCGTACCCCAAACTGGGAAATTTTTAAGCTACGGCTACACGTATGTCCATTAAGGGCCTTGGGAAATAGGCAGAGCCCAAATTTTAGATGACTGAAATCTTCAGGTTCAGAAGCGCTCACCATCGGCCTTGCTTAGGTTACATTTTATCTGTCATTGATAGATGATGTCAATAAAAATATCTATTCTTTTTCAGATTATTTCCCCTTATAGGTTATTGCAAAATATTCAGTGTAGTTCCCTGTGCTATACAGTAGTTCCTTGTTGATGATCTGTTTTATACATAGCAGTGTGTATGTGTTAATCCCAAACTGTTAATTTATCCCTTCTCCTACATTTCCCCTTTGGTAATAATAAATTATAAGATTTTATACTTCTCAGAAATGGGGGAGCTGAAAGAGAGGTATCCTTTTCAATGGAAAAGCATTCAATACAAGATTGAAGCTTCAGCCAAGAGTATTCGATGTACATCCATGGAAATAAATCACTTCATTTCTCTAGTGTTGACCTGACAAATAAGACAGACGTCTTCACTGAACTTGCTTATAGTAAAGTGATGGAAATATCAAGTGTAAGTCTTAGAAACATCTTATTTTACCCGAGCATTATACACTGCTCTATGTTAACTACAGTTTGGCTCACACATCTGTTCATTGAAGTTACAAGGTTCTCAATTTCTGTTACTGATCCTCCAGAGTGGACCCCTACAGGAGTCCCCATGCCCAGTGTCATTGGAGCCAACAGATCAAGACCGAGTTTGGTTCAGAAGCAAAGGAAACATTATTTTGAAAACAGAATGGAGAGGTGAGAGCGTGCACGCCCCCATGGGCTCTGGGCTGGACTGCTGTGTAGGGATCCCAGCAGCGTCAGTGGGAGTTAGGGGATGGAGCTCTCGAGGGCTGGGTTGGCTGAAGCTCAGGCACTGAGCCTCGGAGTCTGCATGGGACCCCGCTATCTGAGGTGTCGACCAAGCCATTCTGCACTAAGAAATCAGGTCTGAAGTGCCGGGTGTGGGACCTCTGCATACGGAACCCTAGACGCATGTGAATTAGACAAAGCACAAAGGAAAAACCTGTTAGACTTTATTTTATGGCTCAGATTCTCTTTTTATCTCCCAGGAATTTTTAATGAACGTTGCCAGAGTTGAACACCTCCTCTGCTTTTTGTTCCTTTCCTCATTCTTGGGGTGTTGAGGGTGCAGACCCCTGTTTTGTAACTGCTTCATGCTGTGGTGGCAGCCCTGATACCTGGGGGGAGGGGAAAAACGTCTCCCCACCAGCCTCCAGGTGAGGTTGATTGTCCCAAGGACTCCTGCCTCACTTCTCGTCCGCCTGAGCACCAGCATTGGAAGTGTTATAGATTCTAATGACCTTTAAGTGTCCAGGAAAGAGATGCGCATAGATGCTGAGGTGGCAGGTTTCACCCCACCCCACATTTGTTCGGCGACCTTAGGCTGACGGGTTTTGCCAGCCTAGATGCTCTGACCAGTAGTCTGTGCTTTCTTTAATTAGGTCCCTGAATTAATGTACAAACAGCACCATGTGTCAGAGCCCTGCCCGTGCAACTCCCAGACAGTCCTGGGTCAGTGGTGATCCAGGACCATGACGTCCACTGAGTCAACGGCTTTTAGAAGTAGCCAGCAGTCCAGCCGGTCATATTGGCCACCATCACCACGGTGCCTGTAGGGTTTTCTATTGTGAAAGCGTGATATACGTTTCCCCAGCCAAGCTTATTAGCTCCCCTCTGGGTGCAGTAAGTCCTGCAAGCAGTAGTCTGCTCTTTCGGGGCACAGTCTTGTTGTTTTCAGAGAAACTCCAGGTCAAGTGATGGTCACATGAGTCATCTTGGGGGCCCATTGCCCCCGTTTGTCTCTCTAGAGGTTGGAGTTGGAGGGCCTCCTCACTCGAGGTCAGTGTGTCCACAGAGCGAGCCCTGCAACTTCAGGGCATGATGGGTGGTTAGGATCACCACGTGGGGTCCTTTTCCATTAGGAGGGAGCTGTCCATGTGGGCTGCTGATTTCCAGCTTTTTAGATACCCCAGTATCCTGGCCTGATGAGTCGGTGGGCAAAGCCCTTGGTGACCATAGTTTATCATACCTGAAGGGCATTCTTGTGTTGCTCCATTTCAAGTGGTCCCAGTTTTTGCACTAAGGCTCCAAGGGCGATTAACTTTTGACCGGGTATGTAAAGGTCAAAGGGCTTAGCTAAATTAGCGAGTTCCTGGGCAAGGGTCTGAATTGACTGCTCTTTCCATTCTTGAAGGCTGCTTCTGGCTTCTATTCAAAAGGATCATCATCTTTTCGTGTCAGTGTTTCATGTAGAGGCCCAGCTGTTAGACTGTAGTTAGGGATCCAGATGCAGAAAACCTTGGCCTCCCCAGGAACCCCTAAGCTGTCTTCTAGTTTTAGAAGAGGTAAGGCTGCAAATGGCTTCTTCCCTATCCTGGGATGCGTTTCTCCGAATATCTGTGAGAAAGAAGCACAGGCATGTCACCTGGGCCTGTGATATTTGAGCCTTTTTCTTGGACACCTTCTATCCTTTCTTGGCTAGGTAGTTCAGAGGCGTCTTTAGTAGGCCTGGCAATCAGAATGTCATCTGCATATTGAAGGAGGGTTCCCTTTTACAGAGGTAGAACTTTTAGGTCTTTAGAGGACATTTCCCCAATGATGGTGTGGGGATTTTTGTACCGTTGGGGCAGGACGGCCCAGCATTATTGCTTGTGTTGCATGTTGTGTCCTGCCACTCACAAGCCAAAAATTCTTGTGACTCTGAGATGAATGGAATACAGAAGAAGGCATCATTGATGTGTAATACAGAATGCCATGGCCTGATGGATGGTAGAATGAGCAGCGGGTTGTAGGAAATAGGAGCTACTGGATGTATATCCTCGGTGGCTTCACTGACTGTCCTGATATCCTTTACCAGGTCTCCAGCAGCCCATGGGGCTCTCGTGGTCAGGCCAATCCCAGGATATGGAGCTCACCTGGGCTGCATCCCACACACCACAGCCCACGGAGCTCTTGTGTTCAAGTCCCTCCCAGGGTATGGAGCTCACCTGTGCAGCTACCCAGCAGCCCATGGGGCTCTCATAGTCAGGCCCTTCCCAGGATACGGAACTCCCCTGGGCAGGTACCCCAGCAGGGCTTGACACACAGGAACTGTGCACATAGCCCACCTTGCAGAGAAACCCCAGCTCACCTGTCACTCACAGCTGAAACAGAACACCTCAGAGCAGTATTTGAACTAACAAACAGAAGCTCTGGCAGGTTTGTGACCCTGGCTATCACTCCGTGCAGCCTCTCTATGCCTGGTCTTCCAGACACTTCCACTGCAGCCAGGGCACCAGGCCTCTGTCTCCACCCACTATCACTCCTCTCCCTGACTCCTGGGTTCCTCTCATTAGGATAGGGTCTTCTTGAAGTTGTTTTCCACTCATGGACCAGATAAAATGATAAGAAAACAAGCCGCAGCTGAACCCCTTGTCTATCCTAACTCTCAAGAGCCCACACCTGTTCCTTAGGACTGACCTGTTTAGCAAGGTTCATTTTCTGCAACTGTGAGCCCCTGAGGGGTGAGGATTGGCTGATTTGGGCAGCCTGACACTGCCTGACAGCCCCCCCCCCACAGTTGTGCCTGGGTTGAGGTCAATATAAACACCTCTCCAGTCAGCAAGTGCACCTGTAGCTGTGCCTGACGCCATATTCTCTGCCCCGTCAGCAGTGTCGGGGCTGGGGTGGTGGGAGGGAGTGAGGGGCCGTGGCTTTGTGTGTGGCCCAGTGTGAGTGGAGCTCTGCTGGACTTTCTGCAGGAGTTGCCAGGCTGCCACCTGCTAAAGAAGAGCATGTGTCACCCATACCTGCCACTGGAATTTCTCCCCAGGCAGAGGTGAGGAAGTAAAAAAGCAGTGGGGTCCATGGCAGCAGGGGTATCACTGGCAGGGAAATGGAAAGATTCCAGAAGATCATCTGGGGCCAGGACCATCCTGGCTGGCCTGCAGACACCAAGTCGGCTTGCGTGCTCTCGCTAGTGTGGCTCCACAGCCCTTCCTCTAGGCTTGCAAGTGCTTGTACATATTCAGGTGTTTTACCTGGAAAGGGTGGGAAGAGTTCAGCTGCAGCAGGACTGGGGCTCAGCTCACATTTACTCACAGACGCCTCGACACAGTCCCCCAGCTTTGCAATGAGGATGCTCCTTGTGGGGGGGAGTGCTGCTGACTGCATGGGAGACGATTTCCCACCTCTGACCAACTTAAGAATATTTTACCACTGGAGCAAGTGCCCTGATACGATTTTCCTCTGTATAACTGGTGAGTTCTGTTTTTTTTTTTCTTTTTTTCTTTTTGGTTCAAGTTAGATTTTATTTATTCCTCTTTTTTTTTAATATGGAGATATAAACATGGAAATAATGCATTAATATAAAGACGTCTATGTGAAGGGAAAAAGTTTTTTCTGTTTTATTTTATTAAATGTTATTTATTTATTTTTAATTTTTTTTAAATTTATTTCTTTTATATAGCAGGTTCTTATTGGATATCTATTTTATACATATAAGTGTGCACATGTGAATCCCAGTCTCCCAATTCATCCCACCACCACCCTCACATGGCGTTCCCTCCTTGGTTTCCATATGTTTGTTCTCTACATCTGTGTCTCTATCTCTGCCCTGCACACCGGTTCATCTGTACAATTTTTCTACGTTCCACATATATGCATTAATATACAATATTTGTTTTTCTCTTTCTGACTTACTTCACTCTGTATGACAGTCTCTAGATCCATCAAGGTCTCTACAAATGAACCAATTTCATTCCTATGTATGGCTGAGTAATATTCCGTTGTATATATGTACCACGTCTTTATCCATTCGTCTGTCTGTGGGCACTTAGGTTGCTTTCATTACCTGTCTATTGTAAATAGTGCTGCAGTGAACATTGTGGTGAATGTGTCTTTTTGATTTATGGTTTTCTCTGGGTATATGCCCAGTAGTGGGATTGCTGGATTATATGGTAATTCTATTTTTAGTTTTTTAAGGAACCTCCATACTGTTCTCCATAGAGACTGTATCGATTTACATTCCCAACAATAGTGGAATATGGATCCTTTTCTCCACTCCCTCTCCAGCATTTGTTGTTTGTAGATTTTATGATGATACCCAATCTAACAGGTGTGACGTGACACCTCATTGTAGTTTCCATTTCCATTTCTCTAATAATTAGTGGTGCTGAGCAGATTTTCATATGCGTACTGGCCATCTCTATGTCTTCTTGGAAGAAATGTCTATTTAGATCTTCTTCCATTTTTGTATTGGGCTGTTTGTTTTATTAATATTGAGCTGCATGAGCTGTTTATATATATTGGAGATTAATCATTTGTCCATTGATTCGTTTGCAAATATTTTCTGCCATTCTGAGGGTTGTCTTTTCGTCTTGTTTGTAGTTCCCTTTGCTTTGCAAAAGCTTTTACGTTTCATTAGGTCCCATCTGTTTAGTTTTCTTTTTAATTTCATTACTATAGGAGGTGGATCAAAAAAGATCTTGCTGTGATTTACGTCAGAGTATCCTTCGTAAGTTTTGCTCTCAGAGTTTTATACTGTCCGGCCTTACATTAAGGTCTCTAATCCATTTTGAATATATTTTTATGTATGGTTGTGGGGAGTGTTCTAATTTCATTCTTTTACATGTAGCTGTCCATATTTCCCAGCACCAATGATTGAAGAGACTGTCTTATCTCCATTGTATAGTCTTGCCTCCTTTGTCATAGATTAGTTGACCATAGGTGTGTAGGTTTTTCCTTGGGATTTCTTTTTTTTTTTTTCCTTTTACACGTTTATTGGAGTATAATTGCTTTACAATGGAGTGTTCGTTTCTGCTGTATAACAAAGTGAATCAGCTATACATATACAAATATCACCAGATCCCCTCCCTCTTGCATCTCCCTCCCACACTCCATATCCCACCCCTTTATGTGGTCACAAAGCACCGAGCTGATCTCCCTGGTCTATGTGGCTGCTTCCCAGTAGCTATCAGTGTTACATTTGGTAATGTATTTATGTCCATGCCACTCTCTCACTTCGTCCCAGCTTACCCATCCCCCTTCCGGTGTCCTCAAGTCCTTTCTCTATGTCTCTGTCCTTAATCCTGTCCTGCCACTAGGTTCTTCAAAATCTTTTTTTTTTTCTTCATTAGATTCCATATATCTCTGTTAACATACAGTATTTGTTTTTCCCTTTCAGACTTACTTCACTGTGTAGGACAGATTCTAAGTCCATCCACCTCAGTACAAATAACTCAGTTTTGCTTCTTTTTATGGTTGAGTAATATTTGATTGTATATATGTGCCAGATATTCTTTATCCATTCATCTGTCGATGGACACTTAGGTTGCTTCCATGTCCTGGCTAATGCAAATAGAGCTGCAATGAACATTTTTGTACATAACTCTTTTTGAATTATGGTTTTCGCAAGGCAAATGCCCAGTAGTTGGATTGTTGTGTCGTATGGTACTTCTATTGTTAGTTATTTAAAGGAACCTCCGTACTTTTCTCCCTAGTGCCCATATCAATTTACATTCCCACCCACAGTGCAAGTGTGTTCCGTTTCCTCCAATAAAGGCCTCTCCAGCATTTATTGTTTTGTAGATTTTTTTGATGATTGCCACTCTGATTGCTGTGAGGTGATACCTCACGGTAGTTTTGATTTGCATTTCTCTAATGATTAGTGATGTTCAGCATCCTTTCATGTGTTTCTTGGTACTCTGTATATCTTCTTTGGAGAAATGTCTATTAGGTCTTCTGCCCGTTTTTGGATTGGGTTGTTTGTTTTTGTGATATTGAGCTACATGAGGTGCTTGTAATGTTTGGAGATTAATCCTTTGTCAATTGCTTCATTTGAAAATATTTTCTCCCATTCTGAGGGTTGTTTTTGCATCTTGTTTATGTTTTCCTGTACTGTGTAAAAGCTTTTAAGTTTCATTAGGTCCCATTTGTTGATTTCTGTTTTTATTTCCATTTCTCTAGGAGGTGGGTCCAAAAGGATCTTGCTGTGATTTATGTCATAGAGTGTTCTGCCTATGGTTTCCTCTAAGTGTTTTATAGTGTCTGGTCTTATATTTAGATCTCTAATCAATTTAGAGTTTATTTTTGTGTATGGTGTTATGGAGTGTTCTAATTTCATTCTTTTATGTGTAGGGGTCCAGTTTTTCCAGCACCAATTACTGAAGAGAGTGTCTTTTCTCCATTGTATATCCTTAGCTCATTTGTCATAGATGAGATAGCCATAGGTATGTAGGTTTATCTCTGGGCTTTCTGTCCTGTTCCATTGATCTGTGTTTATGCCAATCTACATACACTTGATTCCATTATGGAGACATAAATACATAGGTTCCAAGGTTATTACCAGTCAGATATATTCCTCTTCAGTGAATAGGGTGTTTTGTGTCCAGTTCATTGAGAAAGGAGTAGGTCTTGTCTATTAACTATTTGGTATATGGAATGGGATCTGTGCTCATTTCAAACTCTTCTTTTACACATCGCCCCATGTCACATTTCCCCTTAAGGAGGCATAAGTGTGTTTTCTAAATGTGTAACTCTGTTCTCTTTTGAAATTCAGTTCATGTGTAGCCATGTTTACATTTCCTCTATAAGTGATATATTACAATAAGTTTCTTTTCTTTGTGGCTCATTTCACTTAGCATCATCGTACCAAAGCCACTCATTATGCTGCTATTGGCCTTATGACATTGATTTTATGTCTGAGTGATATTCCATTGTATATAAGTACCACAACATCTATATCCTTTTTTTTTTTCTTTACTGGGATATATAAAGTGTACCGAAGTCGAGGTTCGTGTAAACAGAACAGTCCTAAATTTTGGGCTGGCTGTGTGTTGTGGATTTTTACTTTTCCCAAAATACACGCCCATGAGTGGAAGTGTGCTATGCAATGTAGCTCTGTTTTAGAAAACAACATACAGTTCTCCAGAGAGGCTGTTGGCAATTTACATCCTGTCCATCGGCGTAACCAGGCTCCCTTTTGTCCATTGCCTGTCCTGAATTTGTGGTTTTTACACTATTTGTGGATGGCCCTTTTGACTGGAGGTAACGGACACTTCTATGTAGTGTGGATTTGCAATGCCTGATGGCTTGCTTGGCCAAAAAGGGCATATGCATTTTTTCCCGAATATATTCAAGAAAATACACATAATCCCTTTTCAGCCAAGGGCAACATTGTCGAAATTCTGTCGCTTTTCATGTGCTTTAAAAACGACTCCAATCTACCTCTTGAAATATGTTTCCTTCAATTCTGCCTTGCATTCAAATCCTCTTCACTGCCTTTCCACAATATATTTCTGGATGATAGTTGTCCTTTATAACTCTGCAAGTTTGTGAATTGCTGTGCCCCTGATTTCCATTTTTCAACTCGCCTCTTTGTGAGCTGGCTGCAATACCGCAGGATGGCTTTAGGCCCTAGTCTGGTTCCGGGGTTTCAGACTGAGCCTTTGGTTAATTCTTCTTCCTGATGGGAAACTAGAGTGACATGTGCCCATCCAAACACCTAAAGCTAATCTCTCATTTATTTCCCCTCTTCCTGTTCATCCTCTGCACAATTACAAACTGTGCATAACGGGAGGGTAAAGGCGCTGACACTCGAAGTGGGGAGATTTTGAGTCATGCAGATGGAATGGTGAAGCCGAGCACGACAAAAGAAAAATGAGGTACCTTTTAGAAAACTTTCCCAATTACACAGTGTACCATCCACTGGGATTCCCATGCATGTTTTAACTGGAGGAAGATTCCCTTAAACCTGGAGAGTTGGGACCACTAAAATGGGTACCACACAGTATTGCTCTAAGTGGTGTTCTTTTGTTCACACAACCTCAGCAATCTTGTCAGCCCCAAGTGTCCAGTCTTATGTCTCATCCAGCTTTGGGTGTAAAGGTGGTCAATCTAGCTTGCATCACAGGCCCTGAACGTAGTTTTTAAGACTTTCTATCTGTTTTTGCATTTTGCTTTTGAAATTTATTTTTATAAGTGGGTTTAACTGAATTTCAGTGCTGTGTTCATGCCGTTATACACACACATGATTCCTTTATGGAGACATGAAAATACATATGTTTTAAAATACTTAGAGTCAGACATATTCCTCGGCAATGAATACGGGGTGTTGAGTCCAGTTCATTGTGCCGGGAGTAGGTGTTGTCTATTAAATACATGGTTTATATAACGGTATCTGTGCTAATTAAATACTGTGGTTTTATGCATCACCCCACCTCGGCTTTCCCATTAAGCAGGCAGAAGATGTTTTCTAAATGTGTGAATCTGTTGTTTTTGTCGTTCACTTCATGTGTAGTCATGTGTACATTCCCGCTATGAGTGATATCTTATGATAAGATTAGTTACTCTGTAATCTTTCCTAACTCAGTTCATGTGTAGCCATGTTTACAGGAACTTCATAAGTGATATCTTATGATAAGATTCTTTTTCTGTGTGACTTATTTCACTTAGAATCATCATAACTGAATCCACTCTTTTTGCTGCTACTGGCCTTATGACATTGATTTCATGGCTGAGAGATATTACATCGTATGTAAGTACCACAATATCTTGAACCATTTTGTCTTTCCTGGTATACTTAAGTTGTACCCAAGTTGAGGTTCTTGTAAGCAGTGCAGCGCTAAATTTTAGGGTGGCTCTGTCTTATTGACTTTCAGTTTTCCCAAGGTATATTCCCTAGACTGGAAGAGCCCTTGGCTCAGTAGCTCTGTTGTTTACTTGTTTTAGGGAACACAATGCACTCCTCCAGAGAGGCAGTTGGCAACTTACATCTCGCCAATCAGCATTACAAGGCTCCCTGATCTCCAGAGCCTGTCTTGCCTTTCTGGTTTTTACACATTCTGCGGATGTCCCTTTTGACCGGTGGGAAGGGATACTTTTTGTAGTGAAGATTTGCATTGCTGCTTGCTTGCTTGGCCAAAAAGCGCGTATGCGTTTTCTCCTGAATATATTCAGGAGAAAACGCATACACCCTTTTTTGACAAGTGCATCATTGTCGAAGTTGTGCACCTCTTCCTGTGCTTTAAAGGTGATTCCAACGTACCTCTTGAAATCTGTTTCCTGCTATTCTGCCTCGTTTTAAAGTCCGCCTCTCTGCCTTCCCTCAAAAGATTTTTGGACGATAGTTTTCCTCTATTACTCTGCCAGTTTGTAAATTGCTGTGCCCCTGAGCTCCATTTTTCAACTCGTTTTTGTGAGCTGACCGCAAATCCAAATCTATGGTTCAAAACCTATACTGGTTCCCGGCAGGTAGCTGAGACATTGGTTAATTCTACTTCCTGCCGGGCAATTAAAGTGACATATACCCGTCCAAATGCCTAACAGCTACTCTCTCAATGGTTCTCCCTCTTCCCTTTCATCCTCTGCCAAATTGGCAACCTGTGCGAACCAGGAGGTTTTACGGGCTATCACTCCAAGTTGGGAGATTGATAGTAAAGCAGTTGCAAATTCAAACTGGTGCACAAGGAGAATGACTATAAGTTGAGTTTTAGAAACCTTTCATATTCACAGTGTGTCCATTCTCTAGGTTTCCCGTAAATGTTATGGCTGTAGTAATATTCCCTTACACATGGAGAGTTGGGACCCATGGAATGGGTGCCACACATTATTGCTTTAAAGCGTTTGCATTTGCTCACCCAGTCTCACCAAAACTCTCAGTCTCAAGTGTCCAGCTTTATGCCACAGCCAGCTCTCGTTGTAGGTAGGGTCATTCCAGGTTTCATCAGAGCCCCTGAAGGAATTGTAATGAATTTCCCTGCTTTTTTTGGTTTGTATTTGAAATTCCTTTTTATAGTGGAATTGAGCTGATTCTCACTGCCATGTTTTTGCCAGTGTAGACACACTTGATTCCCTTACAGTGACATATCAATACAGAGGTTTTAAGATTCTTACTAGTCAGATATATTCCACTGCGCAGAATATTGGGTTTTGAGTCCCTTTCACTGATGAAGGTGTAGGTCTTGTCTATTCCGTATTTCGATTTTGGAATGGTACTTGTACTAATATCAAACTCTGATTTTATGCATCACCCCACCTCTCCTTCCTCCTTAAGCAGGCATAAGTGTGTTTTCTAAATGTGAGACTCTCTTCCCTTTCCTAACTCAGTTCATGTGTAGCCATGTTACAGAAAATTCATAAGTGCTATCTTATGATAAGTTTGATTTTCTGTGTGACTTATTTCACTTAGAATCATCGTACCTGAATCCACTCATTTTCCTGTTACTGGCATTATGACATTGATTTCATGGCTGAGGGATAATCCATCATACAATAGTACCACAATTTTTTGAACCATTTTTATCTATCCTGGGATATTTATAGAGTACCCAATTTGAGATTCTTGTAAGCAGTGCAGCCCTAAATTTTGGGGTGGCTCTGTCTTATTGATTTTCAGTTTTCCCAAGGTATATTCCCTAGACTGGTAGTGCCGTTGGCTCTGTAGCTCTCTTGTTTACTTGTTTTAGGGAACAAGATGCACTCCTCCAGAGAGGCAGTTGGCAATTTACATCCCGCCCATCAGCATAACAAGGCTCCATGTTCTCCAGGGCCTCTCTAGGATTTCTGGTTTTTACACATTTTGTGGATGTCCCTTTTGACCGGTGGGCAGTGATACAACTTTGCTGTGCCGATTTGCATTGCCCACTTGCTTGCTTGGCCAAAAAGGGCGTATGCGTTTTCGCCTGAATATATTCAGGAGAAAACGCATATGCCCTTTTTGGCAAAGTGCATCATTTTCGAAGTTGTGCCCCTCTTCCTGTGCTTTACATGTGATTCCAACGAACCACTTGAAATCTGTTTCCTGCTATTCTGCCTCGCTTTGAAGGCCACCTCGTTGACTTCCCTTAACAGATTTTTTGGAGGATAGATGTCCTTTATTACTCTGCCAGTTTTTTGAATTGCTGTGCCCCTGAGCTCCATTTTTCAACTCGGTTTTTGTGAGCTGACCGCAAGTCCAAAATTTTTGCTCAGGACCTATACTTGTTCACGGTTGGTGGCTGATACTTTGGTTAATTCTTCTTCCTCCTATGATATAACAGTGACATGTGCCCGTCCAAATGCCTAACAGCTACTCTCTCATTGGTTCTCCCTCTTCCCTTTCATCCTCTGCCAAATTGGCAACCTGTGTGAACCAGGAGGTTAAATGTTCTGTCTCTCCAAGTTGGGAGATTGATAGTAAAGCAGTTGAAAAGTCAAACCGGAGCACCAGGAGAGGGACAATTAGTTGGGTTTTAGAAAACTTTGGTATTCACTGTGTGTTCATTCTCTTGGTTTCCTGTACATGTTATAGCTGTAGTAATATTCCCTTCATCATGGAGAGTTTGGAACCATGGAATGGGTGCCACACATTATTGTTTAAAGGGTCTGCATTTGCTAACCCAAATTCACCAATCCTCTCAGTCCCAAGTGTCCAGCCTTATGACACATCCAGCTATCGTTGTACACAGGGTCATTCCAGGTTTCATCAGAAACCATGAAGGAATTGTAAAGAATTTCCCTATTTTGTTGTTTTGTTTTTGAAATTCCTTTTTATACTGGGTTTGAGCTGATTCTCACTGCCGTGTTTATGCCATTCTAGACAAACTTGTTTCCCTTACGGAGACATATCAATACATAGGTTTTAAGATTCTTACTAGTCAGATATATTAATCTGCGGGAAATATGGTGTTTTGAGTCCCTTTCACTGAGGAAGGGGTAGGTCTTCTCTATTCCATAATTGATATTTGGAACGGTACCACTGCTTATATCAAACTCTGGTTTTATGCATCACACCACCTCTCCTTCCCCCTTAAGCAGGCATAAGAGTGTTTTCTAAATGTGAGACTCTGTTCTCTTTCCTAACTCAGTTCATGTGTAGCCATGTTTACAGGATCTTCATAAGTGATATCTTATGATAAGCTTCTTTTTCTGTGTGACTTATTTCACTTAGAATCATCATACTTGAATCCACTCATTTTGCTGCTACTGGTTTTATGACATTGATTTCATGGCTGAGGGATATTCCATCATACGTAAGTACCACAATTTTTTGAACCATTTTTATCTTTCCTGGGATATTTAAGGTGTACCCAAGTTGAGGTTTTTGTAAGCAGTGCAGCCTTAAATTTTGGGGTGGCTCTGTCTTATTGATTTTCAGTTTTCCCAAGGTATATTCCATAGACTGGAAGTGCCCTTGGCTCTGTAGCTCTGTTGTTTACTTGTTTTAGGGAACACGATGCACTCCTCCAGAGAGGCAGTTGGCAATTTACATCTCGCCCATCAGAATAAAAATGCTCCCTGTTCTCCAGGGCCTGTCTTGCCTTTCTGGTTTTTACCCATTTTGTGGATGTCCCTTTTGACCAGTGGGAAGTGATACTCCTTTGTGCTGCAGTTTGCATTGCCCACTTGCTTGCTTGGCCAAAATGGGAATATGCGTTTTCTCCTGAATATATTCAGGAGAAAAAGCATATGCCCTTTGTGACCAAGTGCATCTTTGTCGAAATTGTGCCCCTCTTCCTGTTCTTTAAATTCGATTCCAACGTACCCCTTGAAATCTCTTTCCTGCTATTCTGCCTCGCTTTCAAGTCCGCCTAGTTGCCTTCCCTCAACAGATTTTTGGACGATAGTTGCCCTTTATTACTCTGCCAGTTTGTGAATTGCTTTGTCCCTGAGCTCAATTATTTAACTCGTTTTTTGTGAGCTGAACGCAAGTCCAATATTTTGGTTCAGGACCTATACTGGTTCCCGGTGGGTGGCTGAGACTTTAGTTAATTCTTCTTCCTCCCGGGAAATAAGAGTGACATGTGCCCGTCCAAATGCCTAACAGCTACTCTTTCATTGGTTCTCCCTCTTCCCTTTCATCCTCTGCCAAATTGGCAACCTGTGCAAACCAGGAGGCTAAAGGGGCTGTCTCTATAAGTTGGGAGATTGATAGTAAAGCAGTTCGAAAGTCAAAGCGTAGCACCACGAGAGGTTCTATTCGTTGAGTTTTAGAGACCTTTTGTATTCACAGTGTGTCCATACTCTAGGTTTCCCGTACATGTTATAGCTGTAGTAATATTCCCTACAACCTGGAGAGTTGGGACCATTGGAATGTGTGCCATGTATTATTGCTTTAAAGGGTCTGCATTTGCTCTCCCAATCTTACCAATCCTTGCAGTCCCATGTGTCCTGCCTTATGCCACATCCAGCTGTTGTTGTAGATAGGGTCATTCCAGGTTTCATCAGAGACCCTGAAGGAATTGTAAACAATTTCCCTGTTTTTATGTTTTGTTTTTGAAATTCCTTTTTATAGTGGGTTTGAGCTGATTTTCGCTGCCATGTTTATGCCAGTCTAGAAACACTTGATTCCCTTATGGAGACATATCAATACATAGGTTTTAAGATTCTTACTAGTCAGATATATTCCTCTGCGGGAAATATGGGGTTTTGAGTCCCTTTCACTGAGGAAGGTGTAGGTCTTGTCTATTCCATAATTGGTTTTTGGAACGGTACCTGTGCTTATATCAAACTCTGGTTTTATGCATCACCCCACCGCGCCTTCCCCCTTAAGCAGGCATAAGAGTGTTTTCTAAATGTGAGACTCTGTTCTCTTTATGAACTCACTTCATGTGTAGCCATGTTTACAGGATCTTCATAAGTGATATCTTATGATACGTTTCTTTTTCTGTGGGACTTATTTCACTTAGAATCATCGTACCTGAATCCACTCATTTTGCTGCTACTGGTTTTGTGACATTTATTTCATGGCTGAGGGATATTCCATCGTACGTAAGTACCACAATTTTTTGAACCATTTTTATATTTCCTGGGATATTTAAGATGTACAAAAGTTGAGGTTCTTGTAAGCAGTGCAGCCCTAAATTTTGGGGTGGCTCTGTCTTATTGATTTTCAGTTTTCCCAAGGTATATTCCCTAGACTGGAAGTGCACTTGGCTCTGTAGCTCTGTTGTTTACTTGTTTTAGGGAACACAATGCACTCCTCCAGAGTGGCAGTGGACAATTTACATCCTGCCCATCAGCATAACAAGGCTCCCTGTTCTCCAAGCCCTGTCTTGCCTTTCTGGTTTTTACCCATTTTGTGGATGTCCGTTTTGACTGGTGGGAAGTGATACTTCTTTCTAGTGCAGATTTCCATTGCCCACTTGCTTGCTTGGCCAAAAAGGGCGTAGGCGTTTTCTCCTGAATATATTCAGGAGAAAACGCCTACGCCCTTTTTGGCCAAGTGCATCATAGTCAAAGTTGTGCCCCTCTTCCTGTGCTTTAAAGGCAATTCCTACGTACCTCTTGAAATCTGTTTCCTGCTATTCTGCCTCGCTTTCAAGTCCGCCTAGTTGCCTTCGCTCAACAGATAGTTGGACGACAGTTGCCCTTTATTACTCTGCCAGTTTGTGAATTGCTGTGCCCCTGAGCTCCACTTTTTAACTCGTTTTTTGTGAGCTGAACGCAAGTGCAAAATTTTGGTTGACGACCTATACCGGTTCCCGGTGGGTGGCTGAGACTTTAGTTAATTATTCTTCCTCCCAGGAAATAAGAGTGACATGTGCCCTTCCAAATGCCTAACAGCTACTCTCTCATTGGTTCTCCCTCTTCCCTTTCATCCTTTGCCAAATTGGCAACCGGTGCGAACCAGGAGGTTAAAGGTGCTGTCTCTCCAAGTTGGGAGATTGATAGTAAAGCAGTTGGAAAGTCAAACTGGAGCACAAGGAGAGGGAGTATTCGTTGAGTTTTAGAAAACTTTCGTATTAACAGTTTGTCCATTCTCTAGGTTTCCTATACATGTTATAGCTGTAGTAATATTCCCTTCAACCTGGAGAGTTGGGACCATTGGAATGTGTGCCATGTATTATTGCTTTAAAGGGTCTGCATTTGCTCTCCCAATGTTACCAATCCTTGCAGTCCCATGTGTCCTGCCTTATGCTACATCCAGCAGTCGTTGTAGATAGGGTCATTCCAGGTTTCATCAGAGACCCTGAAGGAATTGTAAACAATTTCCCTGTTTTTATGTTTTGTTTTTGAAATTCCTTTTTATAGTGGGTTTGAGCTGATTTTCGCTGCCATGTTTATGCCAGTCTAGAAACACTTGATTCCCTTATGGAGACATATCAATACATAGGTTTTAAGATTCTTACTAGTCAGATATATTCCTCTGCGGGAAATATGGGGTTTTGAGTCCCTTTCACTGAGGAAGGTGTAGGACTTGTCTATTCCATAGTTGGTTTTTGGAACGGTACCTGTGCTTATATAAAACTCTGGTTTTATGCATCACCCCACCTCTCCTTTCCCCTTAAGCAGGCAAAAGAGTGTTTTCTAAATGTGAGACTCTGTTCTCTTTATGAACTCACTTCATGTGTAGCCATGTTTACAGGATCTTCATAAGTGATATCTTATGATAAGTTTCTTTTTCTGTGTGACTTATTTCACTTAGAATCATCGTACCTGAATCCACTCATTTTGCTGCTACTGGTCTTATGACATTGATTTCATGGCTGAGGGATATTCCATCATACGTAAGTACCACAATTTTTTGAACCATTTTTATCTTTCCTGGGATATTTAAGATGTACAAAAGTTGAGGTTCTTGTAAGCAGTGCAGCCCTAAATTTTGGGGTGGGTCTGTCTTATTGATTTTCAGTTTTCCCAAGGTATATTCCCTAGACTGGAAGTGCCCTTTGCTCTGTAGCTCTGTTGTTTCCTTGTTTTAGGGAACACAATGCACTCCTCCAGAGTGGCAGTGGTCAATTAACATGCCGCCCATCAGCATAACAAGGCTCCCTGTTCTCCAGGCCCTGTCTTGCCTTTCTGGTTTTTACCCATTTTGTGGATGTTCCTTTTGACCGCTGGGAAGTGATACTTTTTTGTAGTGCAGATTTGCATTGCCCGCTTGCTTGCTGGCCAAAAAGGGCGTATGTGTTTTCTCATGAATATATTCAGGAGAAAACGCATACGCCCTTTTTGTCCAAGTGCATCATTGTCTAAGTTGTGCCCCTCTTCCTGTGCATTAAAGGCAATTCCAACGTACCTCTTGAAATCTGTTTCCTGCTATTCTGCCTCGTTTTAAAGTCCTCCTCTCTGCCTTCCCTCAAAAGATTTTTGGACGATAGTTTTCCTCTATTACTCTGCCAGTTTGTAAATTGCTGTGCCCCTGAGCTCCATTTTTCAACTCGTTTTTGTGAGCTGACCGCAAATCCAAATCTATGGTTCAAAACCTATACTGGTTCCCGGCAGGTAGCTGAGACATTGGTTAATTCTAATTCCTGCCGGGCAATTAAAGTGACATATACCCGTCCAAATGCCTAACAGCTACTCTCTCAATGGTTCTCCCTCTTCCCTTTCATCCTCTGCCAAATTGGCAACCTGTGCGAACCAGGAGGTTTTACGGGCTATCACTCCAAGTTGGGAGATTGATAGTAAAGCAGTTGCAAATTCAAACTGGCGCACAAGGAGAAGGACTATAAGTTGAGTTTTAGAGACCTTTCGTATTCACAGTGTGTCCATTCTCTAGGTTTCCCGTAAATGTTATGGCTGTAGTAATATTCCCTTACACATGGAGAGTTGGGACCCATGGAATGGGTGCCACACATTATTGCTTTAAAGCGTTTGAATTTGCTCACCCAGTCTCACCAAAACTCTCAGTCTCAAGTGTCCAGCTTTATGCCACAGCCAGCTCTCGTTGTAGGTAGGGTCATTCCAGGTTTCATCAGAGCCCCTGAAGGAATTGTAATGAATTTCCCTGATTTTTTGTTTTGTATTTGAAATTCCTTTTTATAGTGGGATTGAGCTGATTCTCACTGCCATATTTTTGCCAGTGTAGACACACTTGATTCCCTTACGGTGACATATCAATACAGAGGTTTTAAGATTCTTACTAGTCAGATATATTCCACTGCGCAGAATATTGGGTTTTGAGTCCCTTTCACTGATGAAGGTGTAGGTCTTGTCTATTCCGTATTTCGATTTTGGAATGGTACTTGTACTAATATCAAACTCTGATTTTATGCATCACCCCACCTCTCCTTCCTCCTTAAGCAGGCATAAGTGTGTTTTCTAAATGTGAGACTCTCTTCCCTTTCCTAACTCAGTTCATGTGTAGCCATGTTACAGAAAATTCATAAGTGCTATCTTATGATAAGTTTGATTTTCTGTGTGACTTATTTCACTTAGAATCATCGTACCAGAATCCACTCATTTTCCTGTTACCGGCATTATGACATTGATTTCATGGCTGAGGGATAATCCATCGTACAATAGTACCACAATTTTTTGAACCATTTTTATCTATCCTGGGATATTTATAGAGTACCCAATTTGAGATTCTTGTAAGCAGTGCAGCCCTAAATTTTGGGGTGGCTCTGTCTTATTGATTTTCAGTTTTCCCAAGGTATATTCCCTAGACTGGTAGTGCTCTTGGCTCTGTAGCTCTCTTGTTTACTTGTTTTAGGGAACACAATGCACTCCTCCAGAGAGGCAGTTGGCAATTTACATCCCGCCCATCGGCATAACAAGGCTCCATGTTCTCCAGGGCCTCTCTAGGATTTCTGGTTTTTACACATTTTGTGGATGTCCCTTTTGACCGGTGGGCAGTGATACAACATTGCTGTGCAGATTTGCATTGCCCACTTGCTTGCTTGGCCAAAAAGGGCGTATGCGTTTTCGCCTGAATATATTCAGGAGAAAACGCATATGCCCTTTTTGGCAAAGTGCGTCATTTTCGAAGTTGTGCCCCTCTTCCTGTGCTTTACAGGTGATTCCAACGAACCACTTGAAATCTGTTTCCTGCTATTCTGCCTCGCTTTGAAGGCCGCCTCGTTGACTTCCCTTAACAGATTTTTTGGAGGATAGATGTCCTTTATTACTCTGCCAGTTTTTTGAATTGCTGTGCCCCTGAGCTCCATTTTTCAACTCGTTTTTTGTGAGCTGAACGCAAGTGCAAAATTTTGGTTGACGACCTATACCGGTTCCCGGTGGGTGGCTGAGACTTTAGTTAATTCTTCTTCCTCCAGGAAATAAGAGTGACATGTGCCCTTCCAAATGCCTAACAGCTACTCTCTCATTGGTTCTCCCTCTTCCCTTTCATCCTTTGCCAAATTGGCAACCGGTGCGAAACAGGAGGTTAAAGGTGCTGTCTCTCCAAGTTGGGAGATTGATAGTAAAGCAGTTGGAAAGTCAAACTGGAGCACAAGGAGAGGGACTATTCGTTGAGTTTTAGAAAACTTTCGTATTCACAGTTTGTCCATTCTCTAGGTTTCCCATACATGTTATAGCTATTGTAACATTACCTTCAACCTTGAGATTTGGGACCCATGAAATGGGTGCCATGCATTATTGCTTTAAGGGGTCTGCATTTGCTCACCCAATCTCACCAATCCTTTCAGTCCCATGTGTCCAGCATTATGCTACATCCAGCAGTCGTTGTAGATAGGGTCATTCCAGGTGTCATCAGAGTCCCTGAAGGAATTGTAAAGAATTTCCCTCTTTTTATGTTTTGTTTTTGAAATTCTTACTTATAGTGGGATTGAGCTGATTCTCGCTGCCATGTTTATACCAGTCTAGAAACACTTGATTCCCTTACGGAGACATATCAATACATAGGTTTAAGATTCTTACTAGTCAGATATATTCCTCTGAGGGAAATATGGGGTTTTGAGTCCCTTTCACTGAGGAAGGTGTAGGACTTATCTATTCCATAGTTGGTTTTCGGAACGGTACCTGTGCTTATATCAAACTCTGCTTTTATGCATCACCCCACCTCTCCTTTCCCCTTAAGCAGGCAAAAGAGTGTTTTCTAAATGTGAGACTCTGTTCTCTTTCCTAACTCAGTTCATGTGTAGCCATGTTTACAGGATCTTCATGAGTGATATCTTATGATAAGTTTCTTTTTCTGTGTGACTTATTTCACTTAGAATCATCGTACCTGAATCCACTCATTTTGCTGCTACTGGTCTTATGACATTGATTTCATGGCTGAGGGATATTCCATCGTACGTAAGTACCACAATTTTTTGAACCATTTTTATATTTCCTGGGATATTTAAGATGTACAAAAGTTGAGGTTCTTGTAAGCAGTGCAGCCCTAAATTTTGGGGTGGCTCTGTCTTATTGATTTTCAGTTTTCCCAAGGTATATTCCCTAGACTGGAAGTGCACTTGGCTCTGTAGCTCTGTTGTTTACTTGTTTTAGGGAACACAATGCACTCCTCCAGAGTGGCAGTGGACAATTTACATCCTGCCCATCAGCATAACAAGGCTCCCTGTTCTCCAGGCCCTGTCTTGCCTTTCTGGTTTTTACCCATTTTGTGGATGTCCGTTTTGACTGGTGGGAAGTGATACTTCTTTCTAGTGCAGATTTCCATTGCCCACTTGCTTGCTTGGCCAAAAAGGGCGTAGGCGTTTTCTCCTGAATATATTCAGGAGAAAACGCCTACGCCCTTTTTGGCCAAGTGCATCATAGTCAAAGTTGTGCCCCTCTTCCTGTGCTTTAAAGGCGATTCCTACGTACCTCTTGAAATCTGTTTCCTGCTATTCTGCCTCGCTTTCAAGTCCGCCTAGTTGCCTTCGCTCAACAGATAGTTGGACGACAGTTGCCCTTTATTACTCTGCCAGTTTGTGAATTGCTGTGCCCCTGAGCTCCACTTTTCAACTCGTTTTTTGTGAGCTGAACGCAAGTGCAAAATTTTGGTTGACGACCTATACCGGTTCCCGGTGGGTGGCTGAGACTTTAGTTAATTATTCTTCCTCCCAGGAAATAAGAGTGACATGTGCCCTTCCAAATGCCTAACAGCTACTCTCTCATTGGTTCTCCCTCTTCCCTTTCATCCTTTGCCAAATTGGCAACCGGTGCGAACCAGGAGGTTAAAGGTGCTGTCTCTCCAAGTTGGGAGATTGATAGTAAAGCAGTTGGAAAGTCAAACTGGAGCACAAGGAGAGGGACTATTCGTTGAGTTTTAGAAAACTTTCGTATTCACAGTTTGTCCATTCTCTAGGTTTCCCATACATGTTATAGCTATCGTAACATTACCTACAACCTTGAGATTTGGGACCCATGGAATGGGTGCCATGCATTATTGCTTTAAAGGGTCTGCATTTGCTCACCCAATCTCACCAATCCTTTCAGTCCCATGTGTCCAGCATTATGCTACATCCAGCAGTCGTTGTAGATAGGGTCATTCCAGGTGTCATCAGAGACCCTGAAGGAATTGTAAAGAATTTCCCTCTTTTTATGTTTTGTTTTTGAAATTCTTACTTATAGTGGGATTGAGCTGATTCTCGCTGCCATGTTTATGCCAGTCTAGAAACACTTGATTCCCTTACGGAGACATATCAATACATAGGTTTAAGATTCTTGCTAGTCAGATATATTCCTCTGAGGGAAATATGGGGTTTTGAGTCCCTTTCACTGAGGAAGGTGTAGGACTTATCTATTCCATAGTTGGTTTTCGGAACGGTACCTGTGCTTATATCAAACTCTGCTTTTATGCATCACCCCACCTCTCCTTTCCCCTTAAGCAGGCAAAAGAGTGTTTTCTAAATGTGAGACTCTGTTCTCTTTCCTAACTCAGTTCATGTGTAGCCATGTTTACAGGATCTTCATAAGTGATATCTTATGATAAGTTTCTTTTTCTGTGTGACTTATTTCACTTAGAATCATCGTACCTGAATCCACTCATTTTGCTGCTACTGGTCTTATGACATTGATTTCATGGCTGAAGGATATTCCATCATACGTAAGTACCACAATTTTTTGAACCATTTTTATCTTTCCTGGGATATTTAAGGTGTACTCAAGATGAGGTTCTTGTAAGCAGTGCAGCCCTAAATTTTGGGGTGGTTCTGTCTTATTGATTTTCAGTTTTCCCAAGGTATATTCCCTAGACTGGAAGTGCCCTTGACTCTGTAGCTCTGTTGTTTCCTTGTTTTAGGGAACACAATGCACTCCTCCAGAGAGGCAGTTGGCAATTAACATGCCACCCATCAGCATAACAAGGCTCCCTGTTCTCCAGGGCCTGTCTTGCCTTTCTGGTTTTTACCCATTTTGTGGATGTTCCTTTTGACCGCTGGGAAGTGATACTTTTTTGTAGTGCAGATTTGCATTGCCCGCTTGCTGGCTGGCCAAAAAGGGCGTATGCGTTTTCTCATGAATATATTCAGGAGAAAACGAATACGCCCTTTTTGTCCAAGTGCATCATTGTCTAAGTTTTGCCCCTCTTCCTGTGCATTAAAGGCAATTCCAACGTACCTCTTGAAATCTGTTTCCTGCTATTCTGCCTCGTTTTAAAGTCCGCCTCTCTGCCTTCCCTCAAAAGATTTTTGGACGATAGTTTTCCTCTATTACTCTGCCAGTTTGTAAATTGCTGTGCCCCTGAGCTCCATTTTTCAACTCGTTTTTGTGAGCTGACCGCAAATCCAAATCTATGGTTCAAAACCTATACTGGTTCCCGGCAGGTAGCTGAGACATTGGTTAATTCTACTTCCTGCCGGGCAATTAAAGTGACATATACCCGTCCAAATGCCTAACAGCTACTCTCTCAATGGTTCTCCCTCTTCCCTTTCATCCTCTGCCAAATTGGCAACCTGTGCGAACCAGGAGGTTTTACGGGCTATCACTCCAAGTTGGGAGATTGATAGTAAAGCAGTTGCAAATTCAAACTGGCGCACAAGGAGAAGGACTATAAGTTGAGTTTTAGAGACCTTTCGTATTCACAGTGTGTCCATTCTCTAGGTTTCCCGTAAATGTTATGGCTGTAGTAATATTCCCTTACACATGGAGAGTTGGGACCCATGGAATGGGTGCCACACATTATTGCTTTAAAGCGTTTGCATTTGCTCACCCAGTCTCACCAAAACTCTCAGTCTCAAGTGTCCAGCTTTATGCCACAGCCAGCTCTCGTTGTAGGTAGGGTCATTCCAGGTTTCATCAGAGCCCCTGAAGGAATTGTAATGAATTTCCCTGATTTTTTGTTTTGTATTTGAAATTCCTTTTTATAGTGGGATTGAGCTGATTCTCACTGCCATATTTTTGCCAGTGTAGACACACTTGATTCCCTTACGGTGACATATCAATACAGAGGTTTTAAGATTCTTACTAGTCAGATATATTCCACTGCGCAGAATATTGGGTTTTGAGTCCCTTTCACTGATGAAGGTGTAGGTCTTGTCTATTCCGTATTTCGATTTTGGAATGGTACTTGTACTAATATCAAACTCTGATTTTATGCATCACCCCACCTCTCCTTCCTCCTTAAGCAGGCATAAGTGTGTTTTCTAAATGTGAGACTCTCTTCCCTTTCCTAACTCAGTTCATGTGTAGCCATGTTACAGAAAATTCATAAGTGCTATCTTATGATAAGTTTGATTTTCTGTGTGACTTATTTCACTTAGAATCATCGTACCTGAATCCACTCATTTTCCTGTTACCGGCATTATGACATTGATTTCATGGCTGAGGGATAATCCATCGTACAATAGTACCACAATTTTTTGAACCATTTTTATCTATCCTGGGATATTTATAGAGTACCCAATTTGAGATTCTTGTAAGCAGTGCAGCCCTAAATTTTGGGGTGGCTCTGTCTTATTGATTTTCAGTTTTCCCAAGGTATATTCCCTAGACTGGTAGTGCCCTTGGCTCTGTAGCTCTCTTGTTTACTTGTTTTAGGGAACACAATGCACTCCTCCAGAGAGGCAGTTGGCAATTTACATCCCGCCCATCAGCATAACAAGGCTCCATGTTCTCCAGGGCCTCTCTAGGATTTCTGGGTTTTACACATTTTGTGGATGTCCCTTTTGACCGGTGGGCAGTGATACAACATTGCTGTGCAGATTTGCATTGCCCACTTGCTTGCTTGGCCAAAAAGGGCGTATGCGTTTTCGCCTGAATATATTCAGGAGAAAACGCATATGCCCTTTTTGGCAAAGTGCGTCATTTTCGAAGTTGTGCCCCTCTTCCTGTGCTTTACAGGTGATTCCAACGAACCACTTGAAATCTGTTTCCTGCTATTCTGCCTCGCTTTGAAGGCCGCCTCGTTGACTTCCCTTAACAGATTTTTTGGAGGATAGATGTCCTTTATTACTCTGCCAGTTTTTTGAATTGCTGTGCCCCTGAGCTCCATTTTTCAACTCGTTTTTTGTGAGCTGAACGCAAGTGCAAAATTTTGGTTGACGACCTATACCGGTTCCCGGTGGGTGGCTGAGACTTTAGTTAATTCTTCTTCCTCCAGGAAATAAGAGTGACATGTGCCCTTCCAAATGCCTAACAGCTACTCTCTCATTGGTTCTCCCTCTTCCCTTTCATCCTTTGCCAAATTGGCAACCGGTGCGAAACAGGAGGTTAAAGGTGCTGTCTCTCCAAGTTGGGAGATTGATAGTAAAGCAGTTGGAAAGTCAAACTGAGCACAAGGAGAGGGACTATTCGTTGAGTTTTAGAAAACTTTCGTATTCACAGTTTGTCCATTCTCTAGGTTTCCCATACATGTTATAGCTATTGTAACATTACCTTCAACCTTGAGATTTGGGACCCATGAAATGGGTGCCATGCATTATTGCTTTAAGGGGTCTGCATTTGCTCACCCAATCTCACCAATCCTTTCAGTCCCATGTGTCCAGCATTATGCTACATCCAGCAGTCGTTGTAGATAGGGTCATTCCAGGTGTCATCAGAGTCCCTGAAGGAATTGTAAAGAATTTCCCTCTTTTTATGTTTTGTTTTTGAAATTCTTACTTATAGTGGGATTGAGCTGATTCTCGCTGCCATGTTTATGCCAGTCTAGAAACACTTGATTCCCTTACGGAGACATATCAATACATAGGTTTAAGATTCTTACTAGTCAGATATATTCCTCTGAGGGAAATATGGGGTTTTGAGTCCCTTTCACTGAGGAAGGTGTAGGACTTATCTATTCCATAGTTGGTTTTCGGAACGGTACCTGTGCTTATATCAAACTCTGCTTTTATGCATCACCCCACCTCTCCTTTCCCCTTAAGCAGGCAAAAGTGTGTTTTCTAAATGTGAGACTCTGTTCTCTTTCCTAACTCAGTTCATGTGTAGCCATGTTTACAGGATCTTCATGAGTGATATCTTATGATAAGTTTCTTTTTCTGTGTGACTTATTTCACTTAGAATCATCGTACCTGAATCCACTCATTTTGCTGCTACTGGTCTTATGACATTGATTTCATGGCTGAGGGATATTCCATCGTACGTAAGTACCACAATTTTTTGAACCATTTTTATATTTCCTGGGATATTTAAGATGTACAAAAGTTGAGGTTCTTGTAAGCAGTGCAGCCCTAAATTTTGGGGTGGCTCTGTCTTATTGATTTTCAGTTTTCCCAAGGTATATTCCCTAGACTGGAAGTGCACTTGGCTCTGTAGCTCTGTTGTTTACTTGTTTTAGGGAACACAATGCACTCCTCCAGAGTGGCAGTGGACAATTTACATCCTGCCCATCAGCATAACAAGGCTCCCTGTTCTCCAGGCCCTGTCTTGCCTTTCTGGTTTTTACCCATTTTGTGGATGTCCGTTTTGACTGGTGGGAAGTGATACTTCTTTCTAGTGCAGATTTCCATTGCCCACTTGCTTGCTTGGCCAAAAAGGGCGTAGGCGTTTTCTCCTGAATATATTCAGGAGAAAACGCCTACGCCCTTTTTGGCCAAGTGCATCATAGTCAAAGTTGTGCCCCTCTTCCTGTGCTTTAAAGGCGATTCCTACGTACCTCTTGAAATCTGTTTCCTGCTATTCTGCCTCGCTTTCAAGTCCGCCTAGTTGCCTTCGCTCAACAGATAGTTGGACGACAGTTGCCCTTTATTACTCTGCCAGTTTGTGAATTGCTGTGCCCCTGAGCTCCACTTTTTAACTCGTTTTTTGTGAGCTGAACGCAAGTGCAAAATTTTGGTTGACGACCTATACCGGTTCCCGGTGGGTGGCTGAGACTTTAGTTAATTATTCTTCCTCCCAGGAAATAAGAGTGACATGTGCCCTTCCAAATGCCTAACAGCTACTCTCTCATTGGTTCTCCCTCTTCCCTTTCATCCTTTGCCAAATTGGCAACCGGTGCGAACCAGGAGGTTAAAGGTGCTGTCTCTCCAAGTTGGGAGATTGATAGTAAAGCAGTTGGAAAGTCAAACTGGAGCACAAGGAGAGGGACTATTCGTTGAGTTTTAGAAAACTTTCGTATTCACAGTTTGTCCATTCTCTAGGTTTCCCATACATGTTATAGCTATCGTAACATTACCTACAACCTTGAGATTTGGGACCCATGGAATGGGTGCCATGCATTATTGCTTTAAAGGGTCTGCATTTGCTCACCCAATCTCACCAATCCTTTCAGTCCCATGTGTCCAGCATTATGCTACATCCAGCAGTCGTTGTAGATAGGGTCATTCCAGGTGTCATCAGAGACCCTGAAGGAATTGTAAAGAATTTCCCTCTTTTTATGTTTTGTTTTTGAAATTCTTACTTATAGTGGGATTGAGCTGATTCTCGCTGCCATGTTTATGCCAGTCTAGAAACACTTGATTCCCTTACGGAGACATATCAATACATAGGTTTAAGATTCTTGCTAGTCAGATATATTCCTCTGAGGGAAATATGGGGTTTTGAGTCCCTTTCACTGAGGAAGGTGTAGGACTTATCTATTCCATAGTTGGTTTTCGGAACGGTACCTGTGCTTATATCAAACTCTGCTTTTATGCATCACCCCACCTCTCCTTTCCCCTTAAGCAGGCAAAAGAGTGTTTTCTAAATGTGAGACTCTGTTCTCTTTCCTAACTCAGTTCATGTGTAGCCATGTTTACAGGATCTTCATAAGTGATATCTTATGATAAGTTTCTTTTTCTGTGTGACTTATTTCACTTAGAATCATCGTACCTGAATCCACTCATTTTGCTGCTACTGGTCTTATGACATTGATTTCATGGCTGAGGGATATTCCATCATACGTAAGTACCACAATTTTTTGAACCATTTTTATCTTTCCTGGGATATTTAAGGTGTACTCAAGATGAGGTTCTTGTAAGCAGTGCAGCCCTAAATTTTGGGGTGGTTCTGTCTTATTGATTTTCAGTTTTCCCAAGGTATATTCCCTAGACTGGAAGTGCCCTTGACTCTGTAGCTCTGTTGTTTCCTTGTTTTAGGGAACACAATGCACTCCTCCAGAGAGGCAGTTGGCAATTAACATGCCACCCATCAGCATAACAAGGCTCCCTGTTCTCCAGGGCCTGTCTTGCCTTTCTGGTTTTTACCCATTTTGTGGATGTTCCTTTTGACCGCTGGGAAGTGATACTTTTTTGTAGTGCAGATTTGCATTGCCCGCTTGCTGGCTGGCCAAAAAGGGCGTATGCGTTTTCTCATGAATATATTCAGGAGAAAACGAATACGCCCTTTTTGTCCAAGTGCATCATTGTCTAAGTTTTGCCCCTCTTCCTGTGCATTAAAGGCAATTCCAACGTACCTCTTGAAATCTGTTTCCTGCTATTCTGCCTCGTTTTAAAGTCCGCCTCTCTGCCTTCCCTCAAAAGATTTTTGGACGATAGTTTTCCTCTATTACTCTGCCAGTTTGTAAATTGCTGTGCCCCTGAGCTCCATTTTTCAACTCGTTTTTGTGAGCTGACCGCAAACCCAAATCTATGGTTCAAAACCTATACTGGTTCCCGGCAGGTAGCTGAGACATTGGTTAATTCTACTTCCTGCCGGGCAATTAAAGTGACATATACCCGTCCAAATGCCTAACAGCTACTCTCTCAATGGTTCTCCCTCTTCCCTTTCATCCTCTGCCAAATTGGCAACCTGTGCGAACCAGGAGGTTTTACGGGCTATCACTCCAAGTTGGGAGATTGATAGTAAAGCAGTTGCAAATTCAAACTGGCGCACAAGGAGAAGGACTATAAGTTGAGTTTTAGAGACCTTTCATATTCACAGTGTGTCCATTCTCTAGGTTTCCCGTAAATGTTATGGCTGTAGTAATATTCCCTTACACATGGAGAGTTGGGACCCATGGAATGGGTGCCACACATTATTGCTTTAAAGCGTTTGCATTTGCTCACCCAGTCTCACCAAAACTCTCAGTCTCAAGTGTCCAGCTTTATGCCACAGCCAGCTCTCGTTGTAGGTAGGGTCATTCCAGGTTTCATCAGAGCCCCTGAAGGAATTGTAATGAATTTCCCTGTTTTTTTTGTTTTGTATTTGAAATTCCTTTTTATAGTGGGATTGAGCTGATTCTCACTGCCATATTTTTGCCAGTGTAGACACACTTGATTCCCTTACGGTGACATATCAATACAGAGGTTTTAAGATTCTTACTAGTCAGATATATTCCACTGCGCAGAATATTGGGTTTTGAGTCCCTTTCACTGATGAAGGTGTAGGTCTTGTCTATTCCGTATTTCGATTTTGGAATGGTACTTGTACTAATATCAAACTCTGATTTTATGCATCACCCCACCTCTCCTTCCTCCTTAAGCAGGCATAAGTGTGTTTTCTAAATGTGAGACTCTCTTCCCTTTCCTAACTCAGTTCATGTGTAGCCATGTGACAGAAAATTCATAAGTGCTATCTTATGATAAGTTTGATTTTCTGTGTGACTTATTTCACTTAGAATCATCGTACCTGAATCCACTCATTTTCCTGTTACCGGCATTATGACATTGATTTCATGGCTGAGGGATAATCCATCGTACAATAGTACCACAATTTTTTGAACCATTTTTATCTATCCTGGGATATTTATAGAGTACCCAATTTGAGATTCTTGTAAGCAGTGCAGCCCTAAATTTTGGGGTGGCTCTGTCTTATTGATTTTCAGTTTTCCCAAGGTATATTCCCTAGACTGGTAGTGCCCTTGGCTCTGTAGCTCTCTTGTTTACTTGTTTTAGGGAACACAATGCACTCCTCCAGAGAGGCAGTTGGCAATTTACATCCCGCCCATCAGCATAACAAGGCTCCATGTTCTCCAGAGCCTCTCTAGGATTTCTGGTTTTTACACATTTTGTGGATGTCCCTTTTGACCGGTGGGCAGTGATACAACATTGCTGTGCAGATTTGCATTGCCCACTTGCTTGCTTGGCCAAAAAGGGCGTATGCGTTTTCGCCTGAATATATTCAGGAGAAAACGCATATGCCCTTTTTGGCAAAGTGCGTCATTTTCGAAGTTGTGCCCCTCTTCCTGTGCTTTACAGGTGATTCCAACGAACCACTTGAAATCTGTTTCCTGCTATTCTGCCTCGCTTTGAAGGCCGCCTCGTTGACTTCCCTTAACAGATTTTTTGGAGGATAGATGTCCTTTATTACTCTGCCAGTTTTTTGAATTGCTGTGCCCCTGAGCTCCATTTTTCAACTCGTTTTTTGTGAGCTGAACGCAAGTGCAAAATTTTGGTTGACGACCTATACCGGTTCCCGGTGGGTGGCTGAGACTTTAGTTAATTCTTCTTCCTCCAGGAAATAAGAGTGACATGTGCCCTTCCAAATGCCTAACAGCTACTCTCTCATTGGTTCTCCCTCTTCCCTTTCATCCTTTGCCAAATTGGCAACCGGTGCGAAACAGGAGGTTAAAGGTGCTGTCTCTCCAAGTTGGGAGATTGATAGTAAAGCAGTTGGAAAGTCAAACTGGAGCACCAGGAGAGGGACTATTCGTTGAGTTTTAGAAAACTTTCGTATTCACAGTTTGTCCATTCTCTAGGTTTCCCATACATGTTATAGCTATTGTAACATTACCTTCAACCTTGAGATTTGGGACCCATGAAATGGGTGCCATGCATTATTGCTTTAAGGGGTCTGCATTTGCTCACCCAATCTCACCAATCCTTTCAGTCCCATGTGTCCATCATTATGCTACATCCAGCAGTCGTTGTAGATATGGTCATTCCAGGTGTCATCAGAGTCCCTGAAGGAATTGTAAAGAATTTCCCTCTTTTTATGTTTTGTTTTTGAAATTATTACTTATAGTGGGATTGAGCTGATTCTCGCTGCCATGTTTATGCCAGTCTAGAAACATTTGATTCCCTTACGGAGACATATCAATACATAGGTTTAAGATTCTTACTAGTCAGATATATTCCTCTGAGGGAAATATGGGGTTTTGAGTCCCTTTCACTGAGGAAGGTGTAGGACTTATCTATTCCATAGTTGGTTTTCGGAACGGTACCTGTGCTTATATCAAACTCTGCTTTTATGCATCACCCCACCTCTCCTTTCCCCTTAAGCAGGCAAAAGAGTGTTTTCTAAATGTGAGACTCTGTTCTCTTTCCTAACTCAGTTCATGTGTAGCCATGTTTACAGGATCTTCATGAGTGATATCTTATGATAAGTTTCTTTTTCTGTGTGACTTATTTCACTTAGAATCATCGTACCTGAATCCACTCATTTTGCTGCTACTGGTCTTATGACATTGATTTCATGGCTGAGGGATAATCCATCGTACGTAAGTACCACAATTTTTTGAACCATTTTTATATTTCCTGGGATATTTAAGGTGTACCCAAGATGAGGTTCTTGTAAGCAGTGCAGCCCTAAATTTTGGGGTGGTTCTGTCTTATTGATTTTCAGTTTTCCCAAGGTATATTCCCTAGACTGGAAGTGCCCTTGACTCTGTAGCTCTGTTGTTTCCTTGTTTTAGGGAACACAATGCACTCCTCCAGAGAGGCAGTTGGCAATTAACATGCCACCCATCAGCATAACAAGGCTCCCTGTTCTCCAGGGCCTGTCTTGCCTTTCTGGTTTTTACCCATTTTGTGGATGTTCCTTTTGACCGCTGGGAAGTGATACTTTTTTGTAGTGCTGATTTGCATTGCCCTGTTGCTTGCTGGCCAAAAAGGGCGTATGCGTTTTCTCATGAATATATTCAGGAGAAAACGCATACGCCCTTTTTTGTCAAGTGAATCATTGTCGATGTTGTGACCCTCTTTCTGTGATTTAAATGTGATTCCAACGTACCTCTTGAAATCTGTTTCCTGGTCTTCTGCCTCGCTTTCAAGTACGCCACTTGTCCTTCCCTCAACAGATTTTTGGACGATAGTTGCCTTTATTACTCTGCCAGTTTGTGAATTGCTGTGCCCCTCAGCTCCATTTTTTTACTCGTCTTTTTTGAGCTGAACTCAAGTCCAATATTTTGGTTCAGAACCTATACATGTTTTCGGTGCGTGGCTGAGAGGTTGGTTAATTCTTCTTCCTCCTGGGAAATAAGAGTGACATGTGCCCGTCCAAAAGCCTAACAGCTACTCTCTCATTGGTTCTCCCTCTTCCCTTTCATCCTTTGCCAAATTGGCAACCTGTGAGAACCAGGAGTTTAAAGGTGCTGTCTCTCCAAGTAGGGAGATTGATAGTAAAGCAGTTGGAAAGTCAAACTGGCGCACAAGGAGAGGGAATATTCGTTGAGTTTTAGAAACCTTTCGTATTCACAGTGTGTCCATTCTTAGGTTTCCCTTACATGTTATAGCTATAGTAATATTCCCTTCCACCTGGAGAGTTGGGACACATGGAATGGGTGCCATGCATTATTGCTTTAAAATGTCTGCATTTGCTCACCCAATCTCACCAATCCTTTCAGTCCCATGTGTCCAGCCCTTTGCCACATCCAGCTGTTGTTGTAGATAGGGTCATTCCAGGTTTCATCACAGACCCTGAATGAATTATAAAGAATTTCCCTGTTTTTATGATTTTTCTTTGAAATTACTTTTTATAGTGGGTTTGAGCTGATTCTCAATGCCATGTTTATGCCAGTCTAGAAACACTTGATTCCCTTAGGGAGACATATCAATACATAGGTTTTAAGATTTTTACTAGTCAGATATATTCCTCTGCGGGAAAAATGGGGTATTGAGTCCCTTTCCCTGAGGAACCTGTAGGTATTGTCTATTCCATAGTTGGTTTTTGGAACGGTACCTGTGCTTATATCAATCTCTGGTTTTATGCATCACCCCACCTCTCCTTCCCCCTTAAGCTGGCATAAGAGTGTTTTCTAAATGTGAGACTCTGTTCTCTTTCCTAACGCAGTTCATGTGTAGCCATGTTTACAGGATCTTCATAAGTGATATCTTATGATAATTTTTTTTTTCTGTGTGACTTATTTCACTTAGAATCATCGTACCTGAATCCACTCATTTTGCTGCTACTGGTTTTATGACAATGATTTCATGGCTGAGGGATATTCCATCATACGTAAGTACCACAATTTTTTGAACCATTTTTATCTTTCCTGGGATATTTAAGGTGTACCCAAGATGAGGTTCTTGTAAGCAGTGCAGCCCTAAATTTTGGGGTGGTTCTGTCTTATTGATTTTCAGTTTTCCCAAGATATATTCCCTAGACTGGAAGTGCCCTTGGCTCTGTAGCTCTGTTGTTTACTTGTTTCAGGGAACACAATGCACTCCTCCAGATAGGCAATTGGCAATTTACATGCTGCCCATCAGCATAGCAAGGCTCCCTATTCTACAGAGCCTGTCTTGTCTTTCTGGTTTTTACCCATTTTGTGGATGTCCCTTTTGACCGGTGGGAAGTGATACTTCTTTGTAGTGCAAATTTGAATTGCCCGCTTGCTTCCTTGGCCAAAAAGGGCGTATGCGTTTTCTGCTGAATATATTCAGGAGAAAATGCATACGCCCTTTTTGGCCAAGTGCATCATTTTCGAAGTTGTGCCCCTCTTCCTGTGCTTTAAAGGTGATTCCAACGTACCTCTTGAAATCTGTTTCCTACTATTCTGCCTCACTTTCAAGTCGGCCTCGTTGCCTTCCCTCAACAGATTTTTCGATGACCGTTGTCCTTTATTACTATGCCAGTTTGTGAATTGCTCTGCCCTATAGATCCTTTTTTTAACTGGTTTTTAGTGAGCTGAACGCCAGTCCCATATTTTGGATCAAGACCTATACTGGTTCCCGGTGGGTGGCTGAGACTTTGGTTAATTCTTCTTCCTCCCGGGAAATAAGTGACATGTGCCCGTCCAAATGCCTAACAGCTACTCTCTCTTTAGTTCTCCCTCTTCCCTTTCATCCTTTGCCAAATTGGCAACCTGTTTGAACCAGGAGGTTAAAGGTGCTCTCTCTCCAAGTTGGGAGATTGATAGTAAAGCTGCTGGAAAGTCAAACTGGAGCACCAGGAGGGGGACTATTCATTGAGTTTTACAAACCTTTTGTATTCACAGTGTGTCCATTCTCTAGGTTTCCCATACATGTTATAGCTCTAGTAATATTCCCTTCAACCGGAAGAGTTGGGACACATGGAATGGGTGCCATGCATTATTGCTTAAAAGGGTCTGCATTTGCTCACCCAATCTCACCAATCCTCTCAGTACCATGTGTCCAGCGTTATACTACATCCAGCTGTCATTGTAGATAGGGTCATTCCAGGTGTCATCAGAGACCCTGAAGGAATTGTAAAGAATTTCGCTGTTTTTTTGTTTTGTTTGGAAATTCCTTTTTATAGTGGGATTGAGCTGATTCTCGCTGCCATGTTTATGCCAGTCTAGAAACACTTGATTCCTTTATGGAGACATATCAATACATAGATTTTAAGATTCTTACTAGTTAGATATATTCCTCTGCGGGAAATATGGTGTTTTGAGTCCCTTTCACTGAGGAAGGTGTAGGTCTTGTCTATTCCATAATTGGTTTTTGGAACGGTACCTCTGCTTATATCAAACTCTGGTTTTATGCATCACCCCACCTCTCCTTCCCCCTTAAGCAGGCATAAGAGTGTTTTCTAAATGTGAGACTCTGTTCTCTTTCCTAACTCAGTTCATGTGTAACCATGTTTACAGGATCTTCATAAGTGATATCTTATGATAAGTTTCTTTTTCTGTGGGACTTATTTCACTTAGAATCATCGTACCTGAATCCACTCATTTTGCTGCTACTGGTCTTATGACATTGATATCATGCCTGAGGGATATTCCATCGTACGTAAGTACCACAATTTTTTGAACCATTTTTATCTTTCCTGGGATATTTAATGTGTACCCAAGTTGAGGTTTTTGTAAGCAGTGCATCCTTAAATTTTGGGGTGGCTCTGTCTTATTGATTTTCATTTTTCCCAAGGTATATTCCCTAGACTGGAATTGCCCTTGGCTCTGTAGCTCTGTTGTTTACTTGTTTTAGGGAACACAATGCACTCCTCCAGAGAGGCTGTTGACAATTTACATCCCGCCCATCAGAATAAAAATGCTCCGTCTTCTCCAGGGCCTGTCTTGCCTTTCTGGTTTTTACCCATTTTGTGGATGTCCCTTTTGACCAGTGGGAAGTGATACTCCTTTGTGCTGCAGTTTGCATTGCCCACTTGCTTGCTTGGCCAAAAAGGGCGTATGCGTTTTCTCCTGAATATATTCAGTAGAAAACGCATACACCCTTTTTGACCAAGTGCATCTTTGTCGAAATTGTGCCCCTCTTCCTGTTCTTTAAAGTCGATTCCAACGTACCCCTTGAAATCTCTTTCCTGCTATTCTGCCTCGCTTTCAAGTCCGCCTAGTTGCCTTCCCTCAATAGATTGTTGGATGATAGTTGCCCTTTATTACTCTGCCAGTTTGTGAATTGCTTTGCCCCTGAGCTCAATTATTTAACTCGTTTTTTGTGAGCTGAACGCAAGTCCAATATTTTGGTTCAGGACCTATACTGGTTCCCGGTTGGTGGCTGAGACTTTAGTTAATTCTTCTTCCTCCCGGGAAATAACAGTGACATGTCCCGTCCAAATGCCTAACAGCTACTCTTTCATTGGTTCTCCCTCTTCCCTTTCATCCTGTGCCAAATTGGCAACCTGTGCGAACCAGGAGGTTAAAGGTGCTGTCTCTCCAAGTTGGGAGATTGATAGTAAAGCAGTTGGAAAGTCAAACTGGAGCACAAGGAGAGGGACTATTCATTGAGTTTTAGAAAACTTTCGTATTCACAGTGTGTCCATTCTCTAGGTTTCCCTTAAATGTTATAGCTATAGTAATATTCCCTTCAACCGGAAGAGTTGGGACACATGGAATGGGTGCCAGGCATTATTGCTTTAAAGGGTCTGCATTTGCTCACCCAATCTCACCAATACTCTCAGTCCCATATGTCCAGCCATATTCCACATCCAGCTGTCGTTGTAGATAGGGTCATTGCAGGTTTCATCAGAGACCCTGAAGGAATTGTAAAAGGTTTCCCTGTTTTTATGTTTTGTTTTGAAATTCCTGTTTATAGTGGGTTTGAGCTGATTCTTGCTGCCATGTTTATGCCATTCTAGAAACACTTGATTCCCTTACAGAGACATATCAATACATAGGTTTTAAGATTCTTACTAGTCATATATATTCCTCTGCGGGAAATATGAGGATTTGAGTCCCTTTCACTGAGGAAGCTATAGGTCTTGTGTATTCCATAGTTGGTTTTTGGAACGGTACCTTTACTTTTATCAAACTCTGGTTTTATGCATCACCCGTCCTCTCCTTCCTCCTTAAGCAGGCATAGAGTGTTTTCAAAATGTGAGACTCTGTTCTCTTTCCTTACTCAGTTCAAGTGTAGCCATGTTTACAGGATCTTCATAAGTGATATCTTATGATAAGTTTCTTTTTCTGTGTGACTTATTTCACTTAGAATCATCGTACCTGAATCCACTCATTTTGCTGCTACTGGTCTTATGACATTGATTTCATGGCTGAGGGATATTCCATCGTACGTAAGTACCACAATTTTTTGAAACATTTTTATCTTTCCTGGGATATTTAAGGTGTACCCAAGTTGTGGTTCTTGTAAGCAGTGCAGCCCTAAATTTTGGGGTGGCTCTGTCTTATTGATTTTCAGTTTCCCTAAGGTATATTCCCTAGACTGGAAGTGCCCTTGGCTCTGTAGCTCTGTTGTTTACTTGTTTTAGGGAACACAATGCACTCCTCCAGTGAGGCAGTTTGCAATTTACATCCCGCCCATCAGCATAACAAGGCTCCCACTTCTCCAGGGCCTATCTTGCCTTTCTGGTTTTTACCCATTTTGTGGATGTCCCTTTTGACCGTTGGGAAGTGATACTTCTTTGTAGTGCAGATTTGCATTGCCCACTTGCTTCCTTGGCCATAAAGGGTGTATGCGTTTTCTGCTGAATATATTCAGGAGAACATGCATACGCCCTTTTTGGCCAAGTGAATCATTGTCGAAGTTGTGACCCTCTTCCTGTGCTTTACACGTGTTTCCAACGTACCTCTTGAAATCTGTTTCCTGCTATTCTGCCTCGCATTCAAGTCTGCCTCGTTGCCTTCCCTCAACAGATTTTTGGATGATAGTTGTCCTTTATTACTCTTCCAGTTTGTGAGTTGCTGTGCCCTTGAGCTCCATGTTTCAACTAGTTTTTTGTGAGCTGAACGCATGTCCAAAATTTTGGTTCAGGACCTATACTGGTTCCCGGTGGGTGGCTGAGACTTTGTTTAATTCTTCTTCCTTCCAGGAAATTAGAATGACATATGCCCGTCCAAATGCCTAACAGCTACTCTCTCATTGGTTCTCCCTCTTCCCTTTCATCCTCTGCCAAATTGGCAACCTGTGAGAACCAGGAAGTTAAAGGAGCTATCTCTACAAGTTGGGAGATTGATAGTAAAGCAGTTGGAAAGTCAAACCGGAGCACCAGGAGAGGGAATATTCGTTGAGTTTTAGAAACCTTTCGTATTCACAGTGTGTCCATTCTCTAGGTTTCCCGTACATGTTCTAGCTGTAGTAATATTCCCTTCTACCTGGAGAGTTGGGACCCATGGAATGGGTGCCAGGCATTATTGCTTTAAAGGGTCTGCATTTGCTCACACAATCTCAACAATCCTCTCAGTCCCAAGTGTCCAGCCTTATGCCACATCCAGCTGTCATTTTAGACAGGGTCATTCCAGGTTTCATCAGAGACCCTGAAGGAATTGTAAAGAATTTCCCTGTTTTGTGTTTTGGTTTTAAAATTCCTTTTTATAGTGGGTTTGATCTGGTTCTCGCTGCCATGATTATGCCAGTCTAGACACACTTGATTCCCTTACGGAGACCTATCAGTACATAGGTTTTAAGATTCTTACTAGTCAGATATATTCTTCTGCGGGAAATATGGGGTTTTGAGTCCCTTTCACTGAGGAAGGTATAGGTAGGTCTTCTCTATTCCATAGTTGGTTTTTGGAACGGTACCTTTGCTTATATCAAACTCTGGTTTTATGCATCACCACACCTCTCCTTCCCCCTTAAGCAGGCATAAGAGTGTTTTCTAAATGTGAGACTCTGTTCTCTTTCCTAAACAAGTTCATGTGTAGCCATGTTTACAGGATCTTCATAGGTGATATCTTATGATAAGCTTCTTTTTCTGTGTGACTTATTTCCCTTAGAATCATCGTACCTGAATCCACTCATTTTGCTGCTACTGCTCTTATGACATTGATTTCATGGCTGAGGGATATTCCATCGTACGTAAGTACCACAGTTTTTTGAATCATTTTTATATTTCCTGGGATACTTAAGGTGTACCCAAGTTGAGGTTATTGTAAGCAGTGCATCCCTAAATTTTGGGGTGGCTCTGTCTTATTGATTTTCAGTTTTCCCAAGGTATATTCCCTAGACTGGAACTGCCCTTGGCTCTGGAGCTCTGTTGTTTACTTGTTTTAGGGAACAAAATGCACTCCTCCAGAGAGGCAGTTGGCAATTTACATCCCGCCCATCAGCATGACAAGGCTCCCTGTTCTCCAGGGCCTGTCTTGAATTTCTGGTTTTTACCCTTTTTGTGGATGACCTTTTGGACCGGTGGGAATTGATACTTCTTTGTAGTGCAGACTTACATTGTTCGCTTGCTTGCTTGGCCAAAAAGGGCGTATGTGTTTCCTCCTGAATATACTCAGGAGAAAATGCATACGCCCTTTTTGGCCAAGTGCATCATTGTCGAAGTTGTGCCCCTCTTCCTGTGCTTTAAAGGTGATTACAACGTACCTCTTGAAATCTGTTTCCTACTATTCTGCCTCACTTTCAAGTCTGCCTCGTTGCCTTCCCTCAACAGATTTTTGGATGACAGTTGTCCTTTATTACTATGCCAGTTTGTGAATTGCTCTGCCCTATAGCTCCATTTTTTAACTGGTTTTTAGTGAACTGAACACCAGTCCCATATTTTGGTTCAGGACCTATACTGGTTCCCGGTGGGTGGCTGAGACTTTGGTTAATTCTTCGTCCTCCCGGGAAGTAAGTGACATGTGCCCGTCCAAATGCCTAACAGCTACTCTCTCTTTGGTTCTCCCTCTTCCCTTTCATCCTTTGCCAAATTGGCAACCTGTGCAAAACAGGAGGTTAAAGGTGCTGTCTCTCCAGGTTGGGAGATTGATAGTAAAGCAGTTGGAAAGTCAAACCGGTGTACCAGGAGAGGGACTATTCATTGAGTTTTAGAGACCTTTCGTATTCACAGTGTGTCCATTCTCTAGGTTTCCCGTACATGTAATAGCTGTAGTAATATTCCCTTCAACCTGGAGAGTTGGAGCCCATGGAATGGGTGCCTTGCATTATTGCTTCAAAGGGTCTGCATTTGCTCACCCAATCTCACCAATCCTCTCAGTCCCAAGTGTCCAGCCTTATGCCACATCCAGCTGTCGTTGTAGATAGGGTCATTCCAGGTTTCATCAGAGACCCTGAAGGAATTGGAAAGAATGTCCCTGTTTTTTTGTTTTGTTTTTGAAATTCCTTTTTATAGTGGGTTTGAGCTGATTCTCGCTGCCATGATTATGCCAGTCTAGAAACACTTGATTTTCTTATGGAGACATATCAATACATAGGTTTTAAGATTCTTACTAGTCAGATATATTTTTCTGCGGGAAATATTGGGTTTTGAGTCCCTTTCACTGAGGAAGGTGTAGGTCTTGTCTATTCCGTACATGGTTTTTGGAATGGTACCTGTGCTTATATCAAACTCTGGTTTTATGCATCTCCCCACCTCTCCTTCCCCCTTAAGCAGGAATAAGCGTGTTTTCTAAATGTGAGACTCTCTTCTCTTTCCTAACTCAGTTCATGTGTAGCCATGTTTACAGGATCTTCATAAGTGATATCTTATGATAAGTTTCTTTTTCTGTGTGACTTATTTCACTTAGAATCATCATACCTGAAACCACTCATTTAGCTGCTACTGGTCTTATGACATTGATTTCATGGCTGAGGGATATTCCATCATACGTAAGTACCACAATTTTTTGAACCATTTTTATCTTTCCTGGTATACTTAAGGTGTACCCAAGTTGAGGTTCTTGTAAGCAGTGCAGCCCTAAATATTGGGGTGGCTCTGTCTTATTGATTTTCAGTTTTCCCAAGGTATATTCCCTAGACTGGAAGTGCCCTAGGCTCTGTAGCTCTGTTGTTTACTTGTTTTAGGGAACACAATGCTCTCCTCCAGAGAGGCAGTTGGCAATTTCCATCCCGCCCATCAGCATAACAAGGCTCCCTGTTCTCCAGGGCCTGTCTTGCCTTTCTGGTTTTTACCCATTTTGTGGATGTCCCTTTTGACCGGTGGGAAGTGATTCTTCTTTGTAGTGCAGATTTGCATTGCTCACTTGCTTGCTTGGCCAAAAAGGGCCTATGCGTTTTCTCCTGAATATATTCAGGAGAAAACGCATAGGCCCTTTTTGGCCAAGTGCATCATTGTCGAAGTTGTGCCCCTCTTCCTGTGCTTTAAAGGCAATTCCAACGTACCTCTTGAAATCTGTTTCCGGCTATTCTGACTCGCTTTCAAGTCCGCCTCGTTGCCTTCCATTAAACAGATATTTGAACGATAGTTGTCCTGTATTTCTCTGCCAGTTTGTGAATTGCTGTGCCCCTGAGCTCCATTTTTCAACTCATTTTTTTGAGCTGCCCGCAAGTCCAAAATATTGGTTCAAGACCTATACTGGTTCCCTGCGGGTGGCTGAGACTTTGTTTAATTCTTCTTCTGCCGGGCAATTAGAGTGACATGTGACCATCCAAATACCTAACAACTACTCTCTCATTGGTTCTCCCTCTTCCTTTTTATGCTCTGCCAAATTGGCAACCTGTGCGAACCAGGAGGTTAAAGGGGCTGTCTCTCCAAGTTGGGAGATTGATAGTAAAGCAGTTGGAAATTCAAACCGGAGCACCAAGTGAAGGACTCTTAGTTGAGTTTTAGAAACCTTTCATATTCACAGTGTGTCCATTCTCTTGGTTTCCCGTACATGTTATAGCTGTAGTAATATTCCCTTCAACCTGGAGAGTTGGGACCGATGGAATGGGTGCCATGCATTATTGCTTTAAAGGGTCGGCATTTGCTCACCCAATCAAACCAATCCTCTCAGTCCCAAGTGTCCAGCCTTATGCCCCTTCCAGCTGTTGTTGTAGATATGGTCATTCCAGGTTTCATCACAGTCCCTGAAGGAATTGTAAAGAATTTCCCTGTTATTTTTGTTTTGTTTTTGAAATTCCTTTTTATAGTGGGTTTGAGCTGATTCTCACAGCCATGTTTATGCCAGTCTAGACACTCTTGATTCCCTTATGGAGACATAGAAATACATAGGTTTTATGATTCATACTAGTAAGATATATTACTCTGCGGTGAATATGGGGTGTTGAGTCCCTTTCACTGAGGAATGTGTAGGTCTTGTCTCTTCCGTATTTGGTTTTTGGAACGGTACCTGTACTAATATCAAACTCTGGTTTTATGCATCACCCAACATCTCCTTCCCCCTTAAGCAGGCATAAGTTTGTTTTTTAAATGTGAGTCTCTCTTCTCTTTCCTAACTCAGTTCATGTGTAGCCATGTTTACAGGATCTTCATAAGTGATATCTTATGATACGTTTCTTTTTCTGTGTGACTTATTTCACTTAGAATCATCGTACCTGAATCCACTCATTTTGCTGCTACTGGCCTTATGACGTTGATTTCATGTCTGAGGGATATTCCATCACACATAAGTACCACAATTTCTTGAACCATTTTTGTCTTCCCTGGGATATTTAAGATGTACCCAAGTTGAGGTTCTTGTAAGCAGTGCAGCCCTAAATTTTGGGGTGGCTCTGTCTTATTGATTTTCAGTTCTCCCAGGGTATATTCCCTAGACTGGTAGTGCCCTTGGCTCTGTAGCTCTGTTGTTTACTTGTTTTAGGGAACACAATGCACTCCTCCAGAGAGGGAGTTGGCAGTTTACATGCCGCCCATCAGCATAACAATGCTCCCTGTTCTCCAGGGCCTGTCTTGCCTTTCTGTTTTTTACACATTTTGCGGATGTCCCTTTGACCAGTGGGAAGTGATACTTCTTTGTAGTTCAGATTTGCATTGCCCACTTGATTGCTTGTCCAAAAAGGGCATATGCGTTTTCTCCTGTATATATTCACGTGAAAACCCATATGCCCTTTATGGCCATTTCCATAATTTTCGAAGTTGTAATGCTTTTCATTTGTTTAAAGGCGATTCCAGTGTACTTCTTGAAATCTGTTTCATGCCATTCTGGCTCATTTTCCCTTCCGCCTCATGGTTTTCCCTCAACAGATTTTTGGATGTGCATAGTCCTTTATAACTCTGCAGGTTAGTGAATTGCTGTGGCCCTGAGCTCCATTTTTCAACTCGCGTTTTTGTGAGCTGACCGCAAATCAACAATTTTGCTTCTAAACTTATACTGGTTCTGGGGGGGCAGGCCGAGACTTTGGTTAATTCATCTTTGTGATGGGAAATTAGAGTGTCATGTGGCCGTCCAAATGCCTACAGCTACTCTCTCATAGGTTCTCTCTCTTCCCTTATATCCTCTGCACAATTTGCCAACTGTGTGTACCAGGACGTTATAGGGGATGACTTTCCAAGTTGGGAGATTGATAGTAAATCAGTTGGAATGTCAAACTGGAGCACAAGGAGAGAAAAAAGTAGTAGAGTTTTAGAAACATTTCATCATCAGATGGTTTCCATTCTCTAGGTTCCCATACACGTTATAACTGTAGTGATATTCCCTTCTACCTGGAGAGTTGGGAACCATGGAATGGGTGGCAGGCATTATTGCTTTAAAGGGTCTGCATTTTTTCACCCAATCTCACCAATGCTCTCAGTCCCAAGTGACCAGCCTTATGCCACATCCAGCTGTCATTGTAGATAGGGTCATTCCAAATTTCATCAGAACCCCTGAAGGTATTGTGTAAGAATTTTACTGTTTTTATGTTTTGTTTTGAAATTCAGTTTTATATTGGGTTTGAGCTGATTCTCACTGCCATGTTTATGTCGTTCTAGACACACTTGTTTCCCTTATGGAGACATATCAATACATAGGTTTTAAAATTCTTACTAGTCAGATATGTTTCTCTGCGGGGAATAGGGATATGGAGTTCCATTCACTGAGGAAGGAGGAGGGCTTATCTCTTCTGTTTTTGGACTATGGAACGGTACCTGTGCTAATATCAATCTTATGTTTTGTGCATCTCCCCACCTCTCTTTCCCCTTATGCAAGCGTTAGAGTGTTTTCTAAATCTGAGACTCTGTTCTTTTCCCTAATTCAGTTCATATGTAGCCATGTTTACATTCCATTCATAAGTGATATATTATGTCAGAATGCACCATGGCCGTTCTTATAATAATGCTCCATGACCCCTGTCATCACAATGCACAATGCCCTGGTTATCACAATGCTCCATGTCCCTTGTCATCACAATTCTCCACGTCCATGTCATCACAGTGCTACATGACATTTCTCGTCAATATGTTACATGCCCTTGTCACCCAATTCTCCATCAACTTGACATTGCAATGCTCCATGGACTTGTCATCAAAATGCTCGATGCCCTTGTCATCACAATGCTCCATGACCCCTGTCATCACAATCCTCCCTGACACCTGTCATCACAATGCTTCATGCCCCTTGTCATTACAGTGCTCCATGATGCTCGACATCACAATTACCCAAGGTCTTCTCATTACAAAGCTCCATGACCAATATTATCACAACGCTCCATGACCACTGTCATCACAACACTCCATGACACCTGACAACACAATGATTCGGCACTCTTGTCATCACAATGTTCCATTCCCTCATCATCACAATGCTCCATAACCCCTGTCTCCACAATTCTCCATTAATATTTTCAGCCCAATGTTCCATGACCATTGTCATCACAATGATCTATGTCCTTGTCATCGCTATGCTCCATGACCCCTGTTTTCAAAATGCTTCGTGACGCTTGTCATCACAGTGCTCCATGACACATGTCATCACAATGCTCCATGCCTTTGTCAGAAAAATGCTACATGAGCTTGTCATTACGATGCTCTATGCGCTTGTCATCAAAATACACCATTTCCATTGTCATCACAATATTCCATGAACCTTGGGATCACATTGCTTCATGCCCTTGTCATCACAATGCTTCATGCTCCTTGAAATCGAAATGATCCATGACCTCTGTCATCACAATGCTCCAAACACTTGTGATCACAGTGTTCCATAACACTTGTCATCACAACCCTCCATGATGCCTGTCATCAAAATACTCCATGCCCTTTTCATCACAGTGCTCCATGACCTTTGTCATCACAATTCTCAATACACTTGTCATCACAATGCTCCCTGACACTTGTCAAAGAATGCTCCTTGAAACCTGTCAAGAAAAGGCTCCATGCCTTTTTCATCACAATGCTCCATGTCGTTTTCATCACAATGCTCCATGCCATTGTCATCAAAATACTCCACAAGGTTGTCCTCAGAATGCTCCATGACCCTTGTCATCACAATGCTCCAGGCACTTGTCAGCACAATGCTCCCTGACCCTTGTCAAAAAAATGCTCCAAGCCATTGTCATCACAATGCTCCATTACCTTTGTCATCAAAATCCTCCATGACACTTGGCATCACAATGCTCCATGCCATTGTCATCACAATGGGCCATTACATATGTCATCACAATGCTCCCTGACACCTGTCTTCACAATACTGCATGACCTGCTCATCACAATGCTCCATGCCCTTGTCATCACAATGCACCATTCCAACTGTCATTGCAATAATCCATGAAACATGTTAGACCAATGTTCCATGCCCTTGTCATCACAATGCTCCATGCCCTTGTTATCACAATGCTCCATGACCCCTGTCATCACAATGCTCCGTGATTCCAGTCATCACAATGCTTCATGACCTTTGTCATCACAATTGTCCATGCCCTCATCATCAACAGTCTCTGTGAGTTTTTTAACCACAATGCTCCATGAACATTTCATCACAATGCTCTTTGACCCTTGTCATCACAATGCTCCATGCGCTTGTCAGCAAAATGCTCCATGACACATGTCATCACAATGCACCATGCGCTTGTCATCACAGTGCTCCACAATATTGTTATCACAATGCTCCTTAAAATTGGTCATCACAATGCTCCATGCACTTCTCATCAAAATGCTCTCTCACCACTGATATCACAGTGCTACATCACTATTTGTCACAATACTCCCACACCCCTGTCATCACAATGTACCAAGACTCCTGTCATCAGAAAGCTACATGCACTTATCATCACATTGTTCGATGACCCCTGATATCACAATGTTCCATAACACCTGTCATCAAAATATTCCATGACACTTTTCATCAAATTGCTCCATGACCCTGTCATCAGAATGCTCACTGCCCTTCTCATCACAATGCACAACGCCCTTGCCATCAAAATGCTCCATGACTTTGTCATCACAAAGATCCATGGCCCTTGGCATCACAATGTTCGTGTCATTGTCATCACAATGCTCCAAGAACGCTCTCATCACATTGCTCCATGCCTTTGTCTTCACAAACATCCATGACACATGTCTTCAGAATGCTCCATGGCCTTCTCATCACAATGCTCCATGCCCTTGTCATCACACTGCTCCATTACCCCTGTCATAACAAAGCTCCATGACCCATGCCGTCACGATGTTCCATGGCCTTTTCATTACAAAACTCCATGACACTTCTCATCACAATGCTTCAAGAACACTGTCATCACAATGCACCATGCCCATCATCATAATGCTTCATGCTATTGTCATCACAATGAAATCAAAATGCTCCATGACTTCTGTCATAACAATGCTCCAAACCCTTTGATCACAATATTCCATAACACTTGTCATCACAATGCCCCATGACGCTCGTCATCACAATTATCAATGGTCTTCTCATCACAATGCTCCATGACCTTTGTCATCTCAATGCTCAATACACTTGTCATCAAAATGCTCCCTGACACTTGTTGTCTGTATGCTCCTTGAACCGTGTCATGACAAGGCTCCATGCCTTTTTCATCACAATGATCCATGCTCTTTTAATCACAATGCTCCAAGACCCATGTAATCACAATGCTCCATGCCCTTGTCATCTCAAAGCTCAATGACACATGCCACCAGAATGCTCCTTGGTCTTCTCCTCACAATGGTCCATGCCCTTGTCATCACAAAGTTCCAAGACCCCTGTTATCACAATGCTCCATGCCCCTTTTCTTCAGTATGCTCCATGAGACTTGTCATCACAAGGCTCCATGGTTTTGTCATCACAATGCTCCAGGACCTTCTCATCACAATATTTCTCAACCTTGTCATGAAAATTTTCAATGGCCCTTGTCATCATAATGCTCCAAGCCCTATCATCACAGTACTCCATTATATTTGTCATCACAATTCTCCATTACATTTAGCATCACAATGCTCCCTGACACCTGTCTTCACAATATTGCATGACCTGGTCATCACAATGATCCATGCCCTTGTTATCACAATGTTCCATGCCCTTGTCATCACAATGTGCCATTCCAACTGTCATCGCAATAATCTATGAACCTTATTAGACCAGTGCTCCTTGCCCTGGTCATCACAATGCTCCATGCCCTTGTTATCACAATGCTCCATGACCCCTGCCATCACAATGCTCTGTGACTCCAGTCATCACAAAGCTTCATGACCTTTGTCATTACAATCGTCCATGCCCTCATCATCATCACTCTCTGTGAGCTTTTTAACCAAAATGATCCATGAACTTTTCATCACAATGCTCTTTGACACTTGTCATCACAATGCTCTATGCCTTTCTCAGCACAATGCTCCATGACCCTTGTCATCACAATGCTCCATGCGCTTGTCAGCACAATGCTCCATGACACATGTCATCACAATGCTCCATGACCCCTGTCATCACAATGCTCCGTGATTCCAGTCATCTCAATGCTTCATAACGTTTGTCATCACAATGGACCATGCCCGCGTCATCACAAAGCTCTGTGACCTTTGTAACGACAATGCTCCCTAAACTTTTCATCACAATTCTCTGTGACCCTTACCATCACAATGCTCCATGTCTTTGTCAGAACAATGCTCCATGACCATTTTCTTCACAATATGCCACACGCATTTCATCACAAGATTCCACAACCTTGTCTTTGCAATGCTCCATAAACCTTGTAATCACAATGCTCCATGCACTTCTCATAAAAATGCTCTCTCAAAAGAGATATCACAGTGTTCCATCACTAGTCATCACAATACTCCCTCACCCCTGTAATCACAATGTTCCATGAACCTGTCATCACACTGCTACATCCCCTTATCATCACAAAGTTCCATGACACCTGTCATCAAAATCCTCCATGATCCTTTTCATCCCAAAGCTCCAAGACGCCTGACATCACAATGTTCTATAACCCCTGCCATCAAAATGTTCCATCACAGTTTTCATCAAATTGCTGCATGCCCCGGTCATCAAAATTCTCCCTGCCCTTCTCATCACAATGCACCATGCCCTTGTCATGAAAATGCTCCATGACATGTCATCACAATGCTCCATGACACTTGGCATCACAATGTTGCATGTCATTGTCATCACAATGCTCCATGAACCCTCTCATAACATTGCTCAATGCCGTTGTCATCAAAAAGCTCCATGACATCTGTCATCACAATGCTCGATGCCCTTGTCATCACAATACTCCATGCCCTTTTTATTACAATCCTGCATGACCCATGTATCATAGTGTTCCGTACACTTGTCATCACAATGTTCCATGCCCTTGTCATCACAATGCTCCAAGACCCCTGTAAGCACAATGCTCCATGCCCCTTATCATCTCAATGCTCCATGAACCCTGTCATCACAATGCACCTGGCCCATCATCATAATGCTTCAGGCTATTGTCATCACAATGAAATCAATACTCTCCATGACCTCTGTCATCATAATGCTCCAAATCCTTGTGATCACAATGTTCCATAACACTTATCATCACAACACCCCATGACGCTTTTCATCAAAAATATCCATGGTCTTCTCATCACAATGCTGCATGAACTTTGTCATCACAATGCTCAATACACTTGTCATCAAAATGCTCCCTGACACTTGTTGTCAGTATGCACCTTGAACCCTGTCATGACAAGGTTCCATGCCTTTTTCATCACAATATTCAATGCCCTTTTCATCACAATGCTCCAAGATCCCTGTAATAACAATTCTCCATGCCCTTGTTATCAAAAAGCTCCATGACGCATGTCATCATAATGCTTCATGGTCTTCTTATCACAATGCTCCATGCCCTTGTCATCACAATGCTCCCAGACCCCTGTAATCACAACGCTCCTTGCCTCTTTTCATCAGAATGCTCCATGAGACTTGTCATTACAAGTCTCCATGTTGTTCTCATCAAAATGCTCCAGGACCTTGTCATCACCATGCTCCATTCCCTTGTCATCACAATGCTCCATGACCACTGTCATCAAAATAATCCACGAACATTTTCAGCCCAATGCTCCACGACGTACACATCACAATGCTCCATGGCCAATATCATCACAATGCTCCATGACCAATGTCTTCACAACACTCCATGACACCTGACAACACAATGATCCGGGACTCTTGTCATCACAATGCTCCATTCCCTAGTCATCAAAATGTTCCATGACCACTGTCATCACAACACTCCATGAACATTTTCAGCCCTGTGCTCTATGACACTTGTCATCACAATGATCCATGTCCTTGTCATCACAATGCTCCATGACACCTGTATTCACAGTGCTCCGTGACGCTTGTCATCACAGTGAGCCATGACACATGTCATCACAATGCTCCATGCCCTCGTCATCACAATGCACCAAGGCACCTGTAATCACAATGCTCCATGCCCCTTTTCATCAGAATGCTCCATGAGACTTGTCATAACAAGTCTCCATGATCTTCTCATCACACTGCTCCAGGACCTTGTCATCACCATGCTCCATTCCCTTGTCATCACAATGCTCCTTGACACCTGTCATCACAACACTCCATGAACATTTTCAGCCCAGTGCTCCATGACCCTTGTCATCACAGTGATCCATGCCCTTGTCATCCCAATGCTCCAAGACCCCTGTATTCACAATGATCCGTGACTCTTTTCATCACAGTGAGCCATGACACATGTCATCACAATGCTCCATGCCTTTGTCAGCAAAATGCTACATGACCTTGTCATTACAATGCTCTATGCGCTTGTCGTCACAATACTCCATTTCCATTGCCATCACAATCCTCCATGAACCTTGGGCTCACATTGCTTCATGCCCTTGTCATCACAATGCTTCATGCTCCTTGAAATCAAAATGATCCATGACCTCCGTCATCACAATGCTCCAAACCCTTGTGATCACAATGTTCCATGACACTTGTCATCACAACGCTCCATGATGCCTGTCATCACAATACTCCATGCCCTTTTCATCACAATGCTTCATGACATTTGTCATCACAATTATCAATACACTTGTCATCACAATGCTCCCTGACACCTGTCTTCACAATACTGCATGACCAGGTCATCACAATGCTCCATGCCCTTGTCATCACAATGCACCCTTCCAACTTTCATCACAATAATACATGAAACTTATTAGACGAATGCTCCAGGCCCTTGTCATCACAATGCTCCATGCCCTTGTTATCACAATGCTGCATTACCCCTGTCATCACAATTCTCCTTGACTCCAGTCATCACAATGCTTCATGACCTTTGTCATCACAATGGTCCTTGCCCTCGTCATCAACAGTCTCTGTGACCTTTTTAACCACAATGCTCCATGAACTTTTCATCACAGTGCTCTTTGACCCTTGTCATCACAATGCTCTATGCCTTTCTCAGCACAATGCTCCATGACCCTTGTCATCACAATGCTCCATGACCCCTGTCATCACAATGCTCCGTGACTCCAGTCATCTCAATGCTTCATAACGTTTGTCATCACAATGGTCCATGCCCGCGTCATCACAAAGCTCTGTGACCTTTGTAACCACAATGCTCCATGAACGTTTCATCACAATTCTCTGTGACCCTTACCATCACAATGCTCCGTGTCTTTGTCAGATCAATGCCCCATGACCATTGTCTTCACAATATGCCACGTGAATTTCATCACAACGGCCAACAACTTTGTCATTGCAATGCTCCATAAACCTTGTAATCACAATGCTCCATGCACTTCTCATAATAATGCTCTCTCAGAAGAGATATCACAGTGTTCCATCACTAGTCATCACAATATTCCCTCACCTCTGTAATCACAATGATCCATGACCCTGTCATCACACTGCTACATCCCCTTATCATCACAATGTTCCATGACACCTGTCATCAAAATCCTCCATGATCCATTTCATCCCAAAGCTCCAAGACCCCTGACATCACAATGTTCTATAACACCTGCCATCAAAATGTTCCATTACACTTTTCATCAAATTGCTGCATGACCCGGTCATCAAAATTCTCCCTGACATTCTCATCACAATGCACCATGCCCTTGTCATCAAAATGCTCCATGACTTGTCATCACAATGGTCCATGACCTTTGTCATCACAATTCTCAATACACTTGTCATCACAATGCTCCCTGACAATTGTCAGAAGAATGCTCCTTGAACCCTGTCACGAAAATGCTCCATGCCTCTTTCAACACAATGCCCCATGCCGTTTTCATCACAATGCTCCATGCCATTGTCATCAAAATACACCACAAGCTTGTCATCAGAATGCTCCATGACCCTTGTCATCACAATTCTCCAAGCACTTGTCAGCACAATGCTCCCTGACCCTTGTCATCACAATGCTCCAAGCCATTGTCATCACAATGCTCCATTACCTTTGTCATCAGAATCCTTCATGACACTTGGCATCACAATGTTCCATGCCATTGTCATCACAATGGGCCATTACATATGTCATCACAATGCTCCCTGACACCTGTCTTCACAATACTGCATGACCTGGTCATCACAATGCTCCATGCCCTTGTCATCACAATGCGCCATTCCAACTGTCAACGCAATAATCCATGAAACATATTAGACCAATGTTCCATGCCCTTGTCATCACAATGCTCCATGCCCTTGTTATCACAATGCTCCATGACCCCTGTTATCACAATGCTCCGTGACTCCAGTCATCACAATGCTTCATGACCTTTGTCATCACAGTGGTCCATGCCATCGTCATCAACAGTCTCTGTGACCTTTTTAACCACAATGCTCCATGAACATTTCATCACAATGCTCTTTGAACCTTGTCATCACAGTGTTCCATGCGCTTGTCAGCACAATGCTCCATGACACATGTCATCACAATGCACCATGCGCTTGTCATCATAGTGCTCCACAATATTGTTATCACAATGCTCCATAAAATTTGTCATCACAATGCTCCATGCACTTCTCATCAAAATGCTGTCTCACCACTGATATCACAATGCTACATCACTATTTGTCATAATACACCCTCACACCTGTCATCAAAATTTTCCATGTCTCCTGTCATCACAATGCTATATGCACTTATCATCACAATGTTCGATGAACCCTGACATCACAATGTTCCATAACACCTGTCATCAAAATGTTCCATGACCCTTTTCATCAAATTGCTCCATGAACCTCTCATCAGAATGCTCACTGCCCTTCTCTTCACAATGAACAACGCCCTTGACATCAAAATTCTCCAAGACCTTAGTCATCACAAAGATCCATGACCCTTGGCATCACAATGCTCCATGTCATTGACATCACAATGCTCCATGAAAGCTCTCATCACATTGCTCCATGCACTTGTCTTCACAAAGCTCCATGGCACATGTCATCAGTATTCTCCATGGCCTTCTCATCACAATGCTCCATGCCCTTGCCATCACAATGCTCCATTACCCCATTCATAACAATGTTCCATGACCCCTGCCATCACGATGTTCCATGGCCTTTTCATTACAAGGTTCCATGACCCTTCTCATCATAATGCTCAAGACCCCTGTAATCACAGTGCTTCATGCCTTTGTCATCACAAAGCTCCCTGACGCATATCATCAGAATGTTCCATGGACTTCACATCACAATGCTCCATGCCTTTGTCATCACAATGCTCCAATATCCCTGTAATAACAATACTCCATGCCCCTTTTCATGTCAACGCTCCATGAACCCGGTCATCACAATGCACCATGCCCATCATCATAAGGCTTCAGGCTATTGTCATCACAATGAAATGAATATTCTCCATGACCTGTGTCATCACAATACTCCGAACCCTTGTGATCCCAATGGTCCATAACACTTATCATCACAACACCCCATGACGCTCATCATCACAATTATCCATGGTCTTCTAATCACAATGCTCCATGATATTTGTCATCACAATGCTCAATACCCTTGTCATCACAATGCTCCCTGACACTTGTCTTCATTATGCTCCTTGAACCCTGTCATGACAAGTCTCCATGCCATTTTCATCACAATGATCCCTGCCCTTTTCATCACAATGCACCAAGACCCCTGTATTCACAGTGCTCCTTTCCCTTGTCATCACAAAGCTCCGTGACGCATGTCATCAGAATGTTCCATGGCCTTCTCATCACCATGATCCATGCCCTTCTCATCACAATGCTCCAAGAACCCTGTATCCACAATGATCCATGCCCATTTTCATCTCAATGATTCATGAACCCTGTCATCACAATGCACCATGACCATCATCATAATGCTTCATGCTATTGTCATCACAATGAAATCAAAATGCTCCATGACCTCTGTCATAACAATGCTCCAAACGCTTGTGAACACAATATTCCAAAACACTTGTCATCACAATGCTCCATGACGCTCGTCATCACAGTTATCCATGGTCTTCTCATCACAATGCTCCATGACCTTTGTCATCACGATGCTCAATACACTTGTCATCAAAATGCTCACTGACACTTGTTGTCTGTATGCTCCTTGAACCCTGTCATGACAAGGGTCCATGCTTTTTCATCACAATGCTCCAAGACCCATGTAATCACAATGCTCCATGCCCTTGTCATAACAAATCTAAAGGACGCATGTCTTCAGAATGCTCTTGGCATTCTCCTCACTATGATCCATGCACATGTCATCACAAAGTTCCAAGACGCCTGTAATCACAATGGTCCATGTCCATTTTCATCACTATGCTCCATGAGATTTGTCATCACAAGGCTCCATGTTTTTCTCATCACAATGCTCCAGGACATTGTCATCACAATGCTTCACGACCTTTTCCTGAATATACTCAATGGCTCTTGTCATCATAATGCTCCAAGCCCTAGTTATCACAGTGCTCCATTATATTTGTCAACACAATCCTCCATTACATTTGGCATCACAAGGCTCCCTGCTATTTTCATCGCAATGGACCATGACATATGTCATCACAATGCTCCCTGACAACTGTCTTCACAATACTCCATGACCTTCTCATCACAATGATCCATGCCCTTGTCATCACAATGCACCATGTCCACTGTCGTCACAATAATCTATGAAAGTTGTCAGACCAAAGCTCCATGCCCCTGTCATAACAATGCTCCATGCCCTTGTCATCACAATGCACCATGCCCACGTCATCACAAGGCTCTGTGTCGTTTGTAACCACAGTGCTCCATGAACATTTCATCACAATGCTCCGTGACCCTTGTCATCACAATGCTCCATCCCTTTTTCAAAAAAATGCTCCATGACCCTTGTCATCACAATTTGCCACGCACTTTTCATCACAACGGTCCACAATTTTCTCATTGCAATGCTCCATAAAACTTGTAATCACAATGCTCCATGCCCTTCTCATCACAATGCTCCATTTACCTGTCATAACAGTGCTCCATGACCCCATCCATCACGATGTTCCATGGCCTTGTAATCACAAGGCTCCATGACACTTGTCATCACAATGCTCCAAGACCCGTGTAATCACAATGCTCCATGCCCTTGTCATCACAGTGCTCCAAGACCCCTGTAATCACAATGCTCCATGCCCCTTTTCATCTCCATGCTCCATGAACCCTGTCATCACAATGAATCATGCGCATCATCATATTGCTTCCGGCTGTTGTCAGCACAATGAAATCAAAATTCTCCTTGACCTCTGTTATCACATTGCTCCATGACCCCTGTCATCACAATACTCCATGAACATTTTCAGCCCACTGCTCCATGACACTTGTCATCACAATGATCCATGCCCTTGTCATCCCAATGCTCCATGACCCCTGTATTCACAATGCTCCGTGACGATTGTCATCACAGTGCTCCATGACACCTGTCATCACAATGCTCCATGACTTTGTCAGCAAAATGCTACATGACCTTGTCATTACAATTCTCTATGTGCTTGTCATCAAAATACTCCATTTCCATTGTCATCACAATCCTCCATGAACCTTGGGATCACATTGCTTCATGCCCTTGTCATCACAGTGCTCCATGCTCCTTGAAATCAAAATGATCCATGACCTCTGTCATCACAATGCTCCAAAGCATTGTGATCCCAAAGTTCCATAACTCTTGTCATCACAATGCTCCATGATGACTGTCATCACAAAATTCCATGCCCTTTTCATCACAATGCTCCATGACCTTTGTCATCACAATGCTCAGTACACTTGTCATCAAAATGCTCCCTGACACTTGTCATCAGAATGCTCCTTGAACCCTGTCACGAAAAGGCTCCATGCAATTTTCATCACAATGCCCCATGCCGTTTTCATCACAATGCTCCGTGACCATTGTCATCAAAATGCTCCATGCCTTTGTTTGAAAAATGTTCCATGACCCTTGTCATCACAATGTGCCATTCGCTTTTCATCACAACGGTCCAGAAACTTGTCATTGCAATGCTCCATAAACCTTGTAATCACAATGCTCTATACACTTCTCATCAAAATGCTCTCTCACCGGAGATATCACAGTGTTTCATCACTAGTCGTCACAATACTCCCTCACCCCTGTAATCACAATGTCCCATGACCCCTGTCATCACAATGCTACATCCCCTTAACATCACAATGTTCCATGACCCCTGACATCACAGTGTTCTATAACCCCTGTCATCAAAATGTTCCAATACACTTTTCATCAAATTGCTGCATGACCCTGGCATCAAAATACTCCCTGACATTCTCATCACAATGCACCATGTACTTGTCATCAAAATGCTCCATGACCTTTGTGATCACAAAGCTCCATGACCCCTGGCATCACAATGCTCGATGTCATTGTCATCACAATGCTCCAGGAACACTGTCATCACATTTCTCCATGCCCTTGTCATCACAAAGTTCCATGACACTTGTCAACACAATGCTCGATGCCCTTCTCTTCACAACACCCCATGCCCTTGTCATTACAATCCTCCATGACCCATGTATCACAGTGTTCCATGCCCTTATCATCACAATGCTCTATGCCCACTCTCATCACAATAATCCATAAAACATTTCAGACCAATGCTCCATGCCCTTTTTATCACAATGATCCTTTACCTCTGTCATAACTATGCTCCATGACACCTGCCATCACAGTGTTCCACGGCCTTGTCATCACAAGGCTCCATGACACTTGTCATCACAATGCTCCACGACCCATCTAATCAAAATGCTCCATGCCCTTGTCATCAAAAAGCTACATGACGCATGTCATCAGAATTTTCCATGGCCCTGTCACCACAATGCTACATGCCCTTGTCATCACAATGCTCCAAGACCCTTGTAATCAAAATGCTCCATGGGTCTTTTCATCTCAATGCTCCATGAACCCTGTCATCACAATGGACCATGCCCATCATCATAATGCTTCAGGCTATTGTCATCACAATGAAATCAAAATGCTCCATGACCTCTGTCATCACAATGCTCCAAACCCTGGTGATCACAATGTTCCATAACACTTATCATCACAACACCCCTTGACGCTCATCATCACAATTATCCATGGTCTTCTCATCACAATTCTTCATGACCTTTGTCATCACAATGCTTAATACACTTGTTATCACAATGCTCCCTGACACTTGTAATCAGTATGCTCTATTAACCCTCTCATGACACGTCTCCATGCCTTTTTCATCACAATGATCCATGCCATTTTAATCACAATGCTCCAAGACCCCTGTAATCACAATGCTCCATGCCCTTGTCATCATAAAGCTCAATGATGCATGTCATCAGAATGCTCCATGGCCTTCTCATTACAATGCTCCATGCCCTTGTCATCACAGTGCTCCAAGATCCCTGTAATCACAATGCTCCATGTCCCTTTTCATCAAAATGCTCCATGAGACTTGTCATCACAAGTCTCCATTGTCTTCTCATCAAAGTGCTCCAGGAACTTGTCATCAAAATGCTCCATGATCCCTGTCATCACAATAATCCATGAATATTTTCAGCCCAATGCTCTATGACATTCTCATCAAAATGCTCCATGACCCCTGTCATCAAAATACTCCATGAAAATTTTCAGCCCAATGCTCCATGACCCTTGTCATCACAGTCATCCATGCCCTTGTCATCCCAATGCTCCATGAACCCTGTATTCACAATGCTCCGTGACGCTTGTCATCACAGGGCTCCATGACACCTGTCATCACAATGCTCCATGCCTTTGTCAGCAAAACACTACCTGACCATGTCATTGCAATGCTCTATGCGCTTGTCATCACAATACTCCATTCCCATTGTCATCACAGTCCTCCATGAACCTTGGGATCGCATTGCTTCATGCCCTTGTCATCACAATGCTCCATGCTCCTTGAAATCTAAATGATCCATGACCTCTGTCATCACAATGCTCCAAACCCTTGTGATCACAATGTTCCATAGCACTTGTCATCACAACGCTCTAAGATGCCTGTCATCACATTACTCCATGCCTTTTTCATCACAATGCTCCATGACCTTTGTCATCACAATTCTCAATACACTTGTCATCACAATGCTCCCTGACACTTGTCATCAGAATGCTCCTTGAACCCTTTCACGAAAATGCTCCATGCCTTTTTCATCACAATGCCCATGCCGTTTTCATCACAATGCTCCATTCCATTGTCATCAAAATACTCCACAAGCTTGTCATCAGAATGCTCCATGACGCTTGTCATCACAATTCTCCATGCACTTGTCAGCACAATGCTCCCTGACCCTTGTCATCACAGTGCTCCAAGCCATTTTCATCACAATGCTCCATTTCCATTGTCATCAAAATCCTCCATGACACTTGGCATCACAATGCTCCATGCCATTGTCATCACAATGGGCCATTACATATCTCATCACAATGCTCCCTGACACCTGTCTTCACAATACTGCATGACCTGGTCATCACAATGCTCCATGCCCTTGTCATCACAATGCGCCATTCCAACTGTCATCGCAATAATCCATGAAACTTATTAGACTAATGTTCCCTGCCCTTGTCATCACAATGCTCCATGCCCTTGTCATCACAATGTTCCACAACACCGTCATGAAAATGTTCCATGACTCCTGACATCACAATATTCCATAACCCCTGTCATCAAAATGTTCCATGACACTTTGCATCAAATTGCTCCATGACCCTGTCATCACAATGCTCCCTGCCCATCACAAGAGAATGCACCACACCCTTGTCATCAAAATGCTCCATGACCTTTGTCATCACAAAACTCCATGACACTTGGCATCACAATGCTCCATGCCATTGTCATTACAATGCTCCAAAGACCTCTCATCACATTGTTCAAAGCCTTTGTCATCACACGATCCATGATGCATTTCATCACAATGCTCGATGCCATTCTTCTCACAATGCTCCATGCGCTTCTCATTACAATCCTCCATGAACCATGTATCACAGTGTTCTGTGCCCTTGTTATCACAATGCTCCTTGCCCCCTCTCATCACAATAATCCATGAAACATTTCAGACCAATGTTCCATGCCCTTTTCATCACAATGATCCAAGACTCCTGTAATCATAATGCTCCATGCCCCTTTTCATCTCAATGCTCCATGAACGCTGTCATCACAATGCACCAAATGCGCATCATCATAATGCTTCATGCTATTGTCATCACAATGAAATCAAAATGCTCTATGACCTCTGTCATCACAATGCTCCAAATCCTTGTGATCACAATATTCCATAACCCCTATCATTCACAACGCCCCATAACGCTCGTCATCACAAGTATCCATGGTCTTCTAATCACAATGCTCCATGACATTTGTCATCACAATGCTCAATACCCTTGTCATCACAATGGTCCCTGACACTTTTCATCAGTATGCTCCTTGAACCCTGTCATGACAAGGCTCCATGCCTCTTTCATCACAATGTTACATGCCCTTTCCCTCACAGTGCTCCAAGGCCCCTGTAATCACAATGCTCCATGCCCTTGTCATCACAAAGCTCCATGATGCATGTCATCAGAACGCTCCATGACATTCTCATCCCATTGTTCACTGCCCTTGTCATCACAATGCTCCAAGAGCCCTGTAATCACAATGTTCCATGCCCTTGTCATCACAAAGCTCCATGATACATGTCATCAGAACGCTCCATGACATTCTCATCACAATGCTCAATGCGCTTGTCATCACAATCCTCCATGACCCTTGGGATCATATTGCTTTATGCCCTTGTCATCTCTATCTTGCCTTTCTGGTTTTTACAGATTTTCGGATGTCCTTTTTGAACGGTGGGAAGTGACAATTCTTTGTAGTGTGGATTTGCATTGCACGCTTGCTTGTTTGGCCAAAAAGGGCCTATGCCTTTTCTCCTGAATATATTCAGGAGAAAATTCATATGCTGTTTTTGGCCAAGTGCATCATTCTCGAAGTTGTGATGCCTTTCTGGTGCTTTAAAGGCGATTCCAATTTACCTCTTGAAATATGTTTTGTGCAATTCTGCCTCATTTTCAAGTCCGCTTTGTTGCCTTCCCACAACAGATTTTTGGAAGAGAGTAGTCCTTTATAACTCTGCAGGTTTTTGATTTGCTTTGCCCCTGAGCTCCAATTTTCAAATCCCATTTTTGGGAGCTGACCGCAAATCCACAATTTTGCTTCAGGAACTATACTGGTTCCAGGGGTGGCTATACTGGTTCCCTGTGGGTGGCTGAGGCTTTGGTTAATTCTTCTTCCTGACGGGAATTTAGAGTGACATGTGTCCGTCCAAAGGCCTACATCTACTCTCTGATTGGTTCTCCCTCTTCCCTTTCATCCTCTGCACAATTAGCAAACTGTGCGAAACAGGAGGTTATAGGGGATGAATCTCCTAAGTTGGGAGATTGATAGTAAAGTAGTTGGAATGCCAAACTGTAGCACAAGGAGAGGAAAAAGTAGGAGACATTCAGAAACCTTTCGCCATCACAGGGTGTCCATTCTCTAGGTTTCCCATACATGTTATAACTGTAGTGATATTCCCTTCTACCTGGAACTTTGGGACCCATGGAATGGTGGCATGCATTACTACTTTAAAGGGTCTGCATTTTCTCTCCCAATCTCAACAGTCCTCTCAGTCCCAAGTGTGCAGCCTTATGTCTCATCCAGCTGTCTTTGCAGATAGGGTCATTCTAGGTTTCATCAGAACCCCTGAAGGAATTGTGTAAGAATTTCGCTGTTTTTTGTTTTGTTTTTGAAATTCATTTTTATAATGGGGTTGAGCTGATTTTCCCTGATGTGTTTATGCCGGTCTAGACACACTTGATTCCCTTACAGAGGCATATCAGTACATAGGTTTTAAGATTCTTAATAATCAGATATATTCCTCTGTGGGGAATAGGGGTTTTGAGTCCCGTTCACTGAGGAAGGTGTAGGTCTTGTCTATTCTGTATTTGGTTTATGGAATGGTACCTGTGCTAATATCAAACTCTGGTTTTATGCATCACCCCACCTCTCCTTTCCCCTTAAGGAGGCATAAGAGTGTTTTCTAAATGTGAGACGCTGCTCTCTTTCCTAATTCAGTTCATGTGTTGTGATGTTGACATTCCCTCTGTAAGTGATATCTTATGATAAGATTCTTTTTCTGTGTGACTAATTTCCCTTAGAATCATCATACCTAAATCCTCTCATTATGCTGCTACTGGCCTTATGACATTGATTTCACGTCTGAGTGATATTCCTTTGTACAAAATTACCACAAGTTCTTTATGCATTTCTCTTTTTCCTGGGATACTTTAGGTATACCGAAGTTGAGGTTCTTGTATGCAGAGCAGCCCTAAACTTTGGGGTGCCTGTGTCTTGTTGATATTTAGTCTTCCCAAGTTATATGTCCATGAGTTGAAGTCCCCTTTGCTCGGGGGCTTTGTATTTTAGATGTTTTAGGAAACAGCATACACTTCTTCAGAGTAGCTCTTGGATATTTATACCCCACCCATCAGCGTGACTAGTCTCCCTGTTTTCCATGGCCTCTCCTGCATTTTTGATTTGTACACATTTTTTGGATGGACTTTCTGAGCAGTGGAAATTGAGACTTCTTTATTGTGAGGATTTGCATTTCCCTCTTGCTTGGTTGGCCAAAAACTCTGTATGTGTTTTTTTCCTGAAGATGTTCACGAAAAAAACGCATACACCCTTTTGCCCAACTGCATCATTTTAGAAATTCTGCTGCTTTTCATATGCTTTAAATGTGAGAACAATCTACCTTTTGAAATCTGTTTCCTGCAATTCGGCCTCTCATTCAGAACCTCTTCGTTGCCTTACCTGAATATATTTTTGGACGTTGGTTATCATTTATATCTTTGCAGGTCTTTGAATTGTCTGCTCCTGAGCTCCATTTTGCAACTCGCTTTTTTTGTGAGCTGAGCGCCAAACCATTGGATTGATTCCGGCCCTATTCTGGTTCTGGGGAGGCAGGCTGAGCCTTTGGTTATTTCTTCTTCCTAAAGGGATATTAGAGTGACATGTGCCTGTCAAAACTCCTACAGCTAATCTCTCACTGGTTCCTCCTCTTCCCATTTATCCTCTGCAAACATTGCAAACTGTGTGAAACAGGAGGTTAAAGGTGCTGATTCTCCAAGTGGGGAGATTGTTAGTAATGTGGCTGGAATGGCGAACCCCAGCACCAGGAGATCAAAAATGAGGTGCATTTTAGACACCTTTCCTGAGCACACGGTGTACATTCAACTCGTTTTCCCAGGCATGTTTTCCCTGTCAGAAGATTCCCTTGAAACTTCAGATTTGGGACCCATGGAATGGGTACCAAGCAGTATTACTTTAAAAGGTCTGCATTTCCTCACCCAGCCTCTCTAACATCTCTTAGCGTGCATAGCTTCCAGCCTTATATATCATCCTGCTGTGGGTCTACATGTGTTCAATCCATGTTACATCGTAGCCCTTCAACAAAAGTTGTAAGAATTTTTGTCTGTCTCACTGTTTTTATAAATATTTTTAAATTTATTTTTATATTGGTTACAGCTGATTTTCAAAGCTCTGTTTTTTGCTGCTGTACATCCACTTGATTCATGTACTGTGTGACAACAATAAATTCTTTCTCAGATGCTTACGAGTCATATGTATTATTTTCCAGTGACTTGAGTGGACTGAGTGCAGTTCTTTGAGGTACCGTGTAGGCCTTGCCAGTTATTCAATTTGGTACTTGGAATGGTATTTTTGCTAATTTCAACCTCCTGGATAATACCTCACCATTCACCACCTTTCCCATTTAGCAGCCTTATGTCTATTTTCTACATATTTGACTATGTTTCTGTTTTGTAGTTTATTTCATGTGTAGCCATTTTTGATTCCACCTTTAAGTGACATCTTATGATATGTGTCTTTTTCTTTGTGACATGTGTCACTTAGAATGATCGTATGTAACTCCTCCAGAGTTGTTCCAACTGGCCTTATTTCATTGATTTCTGGATGAGTAATATTCCACTCTACATAAGTACCCCATCTCTTTTATCCATTTTATCCTTCCAGGGACATTTAGGTTATATCCAAGTGGAGGCCCTTTTTAACAGAGAGGTGGTAAACGTTGGAGTGCCTGTTCTCTGTCATTTTTTGTTTTTCCCAAGGTATACGCCCATGAGTGCAAGTGCCCTATGCTCTGTAGCTCAGTTTTCAGATGTTTTAGCAAACACAATACACTTCTCCAGAGTGGCCGTTGGCACATTACATTTCCACTATCAGCCTCACAGGGCTCCCTTTTCTCCTCACCCTGTCCGGCATTTCTGGTGTTTACACTTTATGTGGATGGCCCTTCTGACTGATGTGAAGTGATGCATTTTGTAGTATTGATTTCCAGTGCCCACCTGTTTGGTTGGATAAAAAGTGTGTATGGCCTTTACTTGAATATATTCAGAAAAAAATGCATACGCCCTTTTGGGCCAACTGCATCATTGGCGATGTTCAGCCCCTTTTCTTGTGCTTTAATGGGGAGTCCTTTCTACCTCTTCAAATCTGTTTCCTGCCACTCTCCCTTGCTTACAAGTCCTTTTCTGTGACTTACCTCAAGACATATTTCAACAATAGATATTTTCAACTCTGCAGTTTCATGAATTTTATTGCCCCCGAGTTCCATTTTTCAACTTGTGTTTTTGGAAACTGGACACAAAACAGCGGGATTTCCTCTAGCCCTATTCTGTTTCCATGGGCAATTCTAGCCTTTGATGAATTTGTCTTCCAGATAGGAAATTAGAGTGGCATTTGCCTGTCTGAACAACTAAGACTTGTCTCTAAATTTTTCTCATCCTACCGCTTCATCCTCTGGACAAATTCCAAACTGTGTGCAACAGGATGTTGACGGTGCTGATATCCCCAAGTAAGGTCATTGTCAGGAAAGATGCTGGAGGGGTGAACCCGTGCACCAGGCGATGAGGAGATGAGGTGCCTTTTCCAAACTCTTTCCGATCAAACGGTGTACCATCCTCTAGGTGTGACAGGCATGTTTTAGCTGTAGGAAGGGTCCCATGCATGGAAGGAGAACACCAGGGATTTTTCCAAATCAGTGCCTCCCCGAACCCCAAACTGGGGAATTTTTAAGCTACGGCTACACGTATGTCCATTAAGGGCCTTGGGAAATAGGCAGAGCCCAAATTTTAGATGATTGAAATCTTCAGGTTCAGAAGCGCTCACCATCGGCCTTGCTTAGGTTACATTTTATCTGTCATTGATAGATGATGTCAATAAAAATATCGATTCTTTTTCAGATTATTTCCCCTTATAGGTTATTGCAAAATATTCAGTGTAGTTCCCTGTGCTATACAGTAGTTCCTTGTTGATGATCTATTTTATACATAGCAGTGTGTATGTGTTAATCCCAAACTATTAATTTATCCCTTCTCCTACCTTTCCCATTTGGTAATAATAAATTATAAGATTTTATACTTCTCAGAAATGGGGCAGCTGAAAGAGAGGTATCCTTTTCAATGGAAAAGCATTCAAAACAAGATTGAAGCTTCAGCCAAGAGTATTCGATGTACAACCATGGAAATAAATCACTTCATTTCTCTAATGTTGACCTGACAAATAAGACAGACGTCTTCACTGAACTTGCTTATAGTAAAGTGATGGAAGTATCAAATAAAAGTCTTAGAAAAATCTTATTTTACCCGAGCATTATACACTGCTCTATGTTAACTACAGTGTGGCTCACACATCTGTTCATTGAAGTTACAATGTTCTCAATTTCTGTTACTGATCCTCCAGAGTGTACCCCAACAGGAGTCCCGGAGGCCAGTGTCATTGGAGCCAACAGATCAAGACTGAGTTTGGTTCAGAAGCAAAGGAAACATTATTTTGAAAACCGAATGGAGAGATGAGAGCGTGCACTCCCCCACGGGCTGTGTGCTGGGCTACTGTGTAGGGATCCCGGCAGCGTCAGTGGGAGTTAGGGGATGGAGCTCTCGAGGGCTGGGTTGGCTGCACCTCAGGCTCTATGCCGTGGAGTCTACATGGGACTCCGCTAGCTGAGGTGTCGACCCAGCCATTCTGCACTAGGAAATCGGTCTGAAGTGCTGGGTGTGGGACCTCTGCTTGCGGAACCCTAGGAGCACGTGAAATTAGACAAAGCACAAAGGAAAAACAGCTTAGACTTTATTTTATTGCCCAGATTCTCTTTTTATCTCCCAGGAATTTTTAATGAACGTTGCCAGAGACGAACACCTCCTCTGCTTTTTGTTCCGTTCCTCATTCTTGGGGTGTTGAGGGTGCAGACCCCTCTTTTGTAACTGCTTCATGCTGTGGTGGCAGCCTTGATACATGGGGGGAGGGGCAAAACGTCTCTCCACCAGCCTCCAGGTGAGGTTGACTGTTCCAAAGCCTCCTGCCTCACTTCTCGTCCGCCTGAGCACCAGCATTGGAAGTGTTATAGATTCTAATGACCTTTAAGGGTCCAGGAAAGAGATGCGCAAAGAGGCTGTGGTGGCAAGTTTCACCCCACCCCACATTTGTTTGGTGACCTTAGGCTGACGGTTTTTGCCAGTCTAGATGCTCTGATCAGTAGTCTGTGCTTTCTTTAATTAGGTCCCTGAATTAATGTACAAACAGCACCATGTGTGAGAGCCCTGCCCGCACAACTCCCAGACAGTCCAGGGTCAGTGCTGATCCAGGACCATGACGTCCACTGAGTCAACGGCCTTTAGAAGTAGCCAGCAGTCCAGCTGGTCATATTGGCCACCATCACCGCGGTGTCTGTAAGGTTTTCTATGGTGAAAGCGTGATATACATTTCCCCCGCCAAGCTTATTAGCTCCCCTCTGGGTGCAGTAAGTCCTGCAAGCAGTAGTCTGCTCTTTCGGGGCACAGTCTTGTTGTATTCTGAGAGAAACTCCATGTCAAGTGATGGTCACACAAGTCATCTTGGGGGCCCGATGCCCCCATTTGTCTCTCTGGAGGTTGGAGTTGGAAGGCCTCATCACTCGAGGTCAGTGTGTCCACAGAGCGACCCCTGCAACTTCAGGACATGATGGGTGGTTAGGATCACCACGTGAGGTCCTTTTACCTTAGGAGGGAGCTGGCCTTGTGGGCTGCTGATTTCTAGCTTTTTAGATACCCCAGTATCCTGGCCTGATGAGTCGGTGGGCAAAGCCCTTGGTGACCATAGTTTATCATACCTGAAGGGCATTCTTGTGTTGCTCCATTACAAGTGGTCCCAGTTTTTGCACTAAGGCTCCAAGGGCAATTAACCTTTGACCGGGTATGTAAAGGTCAAAGGGTTTAGCTAAATTAGCGAGTTCCTGCGCAAGGGTCTGAATTGACTGCTCTTTCCATTCTTGAAAGGCTGCTTCTGGATTCTATTCAAAAGGATCATCATCTTTTCGTGTCAGTGTTTCATGTAGAGGCCCAGCTATTAGACTGTAGTTAGGGATCCAGATGCAGAAAACCTTGGCCTCCCCAGGAACCCCTAAGCTGTCTTCTAGTTTTAGAAGAGGTAAGGCTGCAAATGGCTTCTTCCCTATCCTGGGATGCGTTTCTCCGAAAATCTGTGATAATGAAGCCCAGGCATGTCACCTGAGCCTGGGATATTTGAGCCTTTTACTTGGACACCTTCTATCCTTTCTTGGCTAGGTAGCTCAGAGGCGTCTTTAGTAGGCCTGGCGATCAGAATGTCATCTGCATATTGAAGGAGGGTTCCCTTTTACAGAGGTAGAACTTTTAGGTCTTTAGAGGACATTTCCCCAATGATGGTGTGGGGATTTTTGAACCATTGGTGCAGGACGGCCCAGCATTATTGCTTGTGTTGCATGTTGTGTCCTGCCACTCACAAGCCAAAAATTCTTGTGACTCTGAGATGAATGGAATACAGAAGAAGGCATCATTGAAGTCTAATACAGAATGCCATGGCCTGGTGGATGGTAGAATGATCAGCAGGGAGTAGGAAATAGGAGCTACTGGATGTATATCCTCGGTGGCTTCACTGACTGTCCTGATATCCTTTACCAGGTCTCCAGCAGCCCATGGGGCTCTCGTGGTCAGGCCAATCCCAGGATATGGAGCTCACCTGGGCTGCATCCCGCACCCCACAGCCCACGGGGCTCTCGTGTTCAAGTCCCTCCCAGGGTACGGAGCTCACCTGTGCAGCTACCCAGCAGCCCATGGGGCTCTCATACTCAGGCCCTTCCCAGGATACGGAACTCCCCTGGGCAGGTACCCCAGCAGGGCTGGACACACAGGTACTGTGCACATAGCCCACCTTGCAGAGAAACCCCAGCCCACCTGTCGCTCACAGCTGACACAGAACACCTCAGAGCAGGACTTGAACTAACAAACAGCAGCTCTGACAGGTCTGTGACCCTGGCTATCACTCTGTGCAGCCTCTCTCTGCCTGGTCTTCCAGACACTTCCACTGCAGCCAGGGCACCAGGCCTCTGTCTCCACCCACCATCACTCCTCTCCCTGACTCCTGGGTTCCTCTCATTAGGATAGGGTCGTCTTGAAGTTGTTTTCCACTCATGGACCAGATAAAATGATAAGAAAACAAGCCGCAGCTGCAGCCCCTTGTGTAGCCTGACTCTCAAGAGCCCACACCTGTTCCTTGGGACTGACCCGTTTAGCAAGTTTCATTTTCTGCAACTGTGAGCCCCTGAGGGGTGAGGATTGGCTGATTTGGGCAGCCTGACACTGCCTGCCTGCCCCCCCCCACAGGTGTGCCTGTGTTGAGGTCAATATAAACACCTCTCCAGTCAGCAAGAGCCCCTGTAGCTGTGCCTGACGCCATATTCTCTGCCCCGTCAGCAGTGTCGGGGCTGGGGTGGTGGGAGGGAGTGAGGGGCCGTGGCTTTGTGGGTGGCCCAGTGTGATTTGGGCTCTGCTGGACTTTCTGCAGGAGTTGCCAGGCTGCCACCTGCTAAAGAAGAGGATGTGTCACCCATACCTGCCACTAGAATTTCTCCCCAGGCAGAGGTGAGGAAGTAAAAAAGCAGTGGGGGCCGTGGCAGGAGGGGTATCTCAGGCAGGGAAATGGAAAGCTTCCAGAAGAGCATCTGGGGCCAGGACCATCCTGACTGGCCTGCAGGCACCAAGTCGGCCTGCGTGCTCTCGCTTGTGTGGCTCCACAGCCCTTCCTCTTGTCTTGCAAGTGCTTGTACATATTCAGGTGTTTTACCTGGAAAGGGTGGGAAGAGTTCAGCTGCAGCAGGACTGGGGCTCAGCTTACATTTACTCACAGACGCCTCGACACAGTCCCCCAGCTTTGCAATGAGTCTGCTCCTTGTGGGGGGGAGCACTGCTCACTGCATGGGAGACGATTTCCCACCTCTGACCAACTTAAGAATTTTTTACCACTGGAGCAAGTGCCCTGATACGATTATCCTCTCTATAACTGGTGAGTTCTGTTTGTTTGTTTGTTTGTTTTTTTCTTTTTTTCTTTTTGGTTCAAGTTAGATTTTATTTATTCCTCTTTTTTTTAATTTGGAGATATATACATGGAAATAATGCATTAATATAAAGACGTCTATGTGAAGGGAAAAACTTTTTTTGTTTTATTTTATTAAATGTTATTTATTTAGTTTTTTTAATTTATTTCTTTTATACAGCAAGTTCTTTTTGGATATCTATTTCATACATATAAGTGTGCACATGTGAATCCCAGTCTCCCAGTTCATCCCACCACCACCCTCACATGGCGTTCCCTCCTTGATGTCCATATGTTTGTTCTTTACATCTGTGTCTCTATCTCTGCCCTGCACACTGGTTCATCTGTACCATTTTTCTAGGTTCCACATATATGCATTAATATACAATATTTGTTTTTCTCTTTCTGACTTACTTCACTCTGTATGACAGTCTCTAGATCCATCAAGGTCTCTACAAATGACCCAATTTCATTCCTATGTATGGCTGAGTAATATTCCATTGTATATATGTACCACGTCTTTATCCATTCGTCTGTGTGTGGGCACTTAGGTTGCTTTCATTACCTGTCTATTGTAAATAGTGCTGCAATGAACATTGTGGTGAATGTGTCTTCTTGATTTATGGTTTTCTCTGGGTATATGCCCAGTAGTGGGATTGCTGGATTATATGGTAATTCTATTTTTAGTTTTGTAAGGAACCTCCATACTGATCTCCATAGAGACTGTATCGATTTACATTCCCACCAATAGTGGAATATGGTTCCTTTTCTCCACACCCTCTCCAGCATTTGTTGTTTGTAGATTTTCTGATGATGCCCATTCTAACAGGTGTGACGTGATACCTCATTGTAGTTTCGATTTCCATTTCTCTAATAATTAGTGATGTTCAGCAGATTTTCATGTGCGTACTGGCCATCTCTATGTCTTCTTGGAAGAAATGTCTATTTAGATCTTCCATTTTTGTATTGGGTTGTTTGTTTTATTAATATTGAGCTGCATGAGCTGTTTATATATATTGGAGATTAATCATTGGTCCATTGATTCGTTTGCAAATAGTTTCTGCCATTCTGAGGGTTGTCTTTTCGTCTTGTTTGTAGTTTCCTTTGCTTTGCAAAAGCTTTTACGTCTCATTAGGTCCCATCTGTTTAGTTTTCTTTTTAATTTCATTACTATAGGAGGTGGATCAAAAAAGATCTTGCTGTGATTTACGTCAGAGTATCCTTCGTAAGTTTTCCTCTCAGAGTTTTATACTGTCCGGTCTTACATTAAGGTCTCTAATCCATTTTGAATATATTTTTATGTATGGTGTTGGGGAGTGTTCTAATTTCATTCTTTTACATGTAGCTCTCCATATTTCCAAGCACCAATGACTGAAGAAACTGTCTTATCTCCATTGTATAGTCTTGCCTCCTTTGTCATAGATTAGTTGACCATAGGTGTGTAGGTTTATCATTGGGCTTTCTTTCTTTTTTTTTTTTCCTTTTACACATTTATTGGAGTATAATTGCTTTACAATGGAGTGTTCGTTTCTGCTGTATAACAAAGTGAATCAGCTATACATATACAAATATCACCAGATCCCCTCCCTCTTGCATCTCCCTCCCACACTCCATATCCCACCCCTTTATGTGGTCACAAAGCACCGAGCTGATCTCCCTGTTCTATATGGCTGCTTCCCAGTAACTATTGGTGTTACATTTGGTAATGTATTTATGTCCATGCCACTCTCTCACTTCGTCCCAGCTTACCCATCCCACTTCCGGTGTCCTCAAGTACTTTCTCTATGTCTGTGTCCTTAATCCTGTCCTGCCACTAGGTTCTTCAAAATCTTTTTTTTTCTTCATTAGATTCCATATATCTCTGTTAACATACAATATTTGTTTTTCCCTTTCAGACTTACTTCACTGTGTAGGACAGATTCTAAGTCCATCCACCTCAGTACAAATAACTCAGTTTTGCTTCTTTTTATGGTTGAGTAATATTTGATGGTATATATGTGCCAGATCTTCTTTATCCATTCATCTGTCGATGGACACTTAGGTTGCTTCCATGTCCTGGCTAATGCAAATAGAGCTGCAATGAACATTTTTGTACATAACTCTTTTTGAATTATGGTTTACACAAGGCAAATGCCCAGTACTTAGATTGTTGTGTCATATGGTACTTCTATTGTTAGTTATTTAAAGGAACCTCCCTACTGTTCTCCCTAGTGCCCATATCAATTTGCATTCCCACCCATAGTGCAAGTGTGTTCCATTTTCTCCAATAAAGGCCTCTCCAGCATTTATTGTTTTGTAGATTTTTTTGATGATTGCCACTCTGACTGCTGTGAGGTGATACCTCAGGGTAGTTTTGATTTGCATTTCTCTAATGATTAGTGATGTTCAGCATTCTTTCATGTGTTTCTTGGTAATCTGTATATCTTCTTTGGAGAAATGTCTATTTAGGTCTTCTGCCCGTTTTTGGATTGGGTTGTTTGTTTTTGTGATATTGAGCTACATGAGGTGCTTGTAAAGTTAGGAGATTAATCCTTTGTCAATTGCTTCATTTGAAAATATTTTCTCCCATTCTGAGGGTTGTTTTTGCATCTTGTTTATGTTTTCCTGTACTGTGTAAAAGCTGTTAAGTTTCATTAGGTCCCATTTGTTGATTTCTGTTTTTATTTCCATTTCTCTAGGAGGTGGGTCCAAAAGGATCTTGCTGTGATTTATGTCATAGAGTGTTCTGCCTATGGTTTCCTCTAAGTGTTTTATAGTGTCTGGTCTTATATTTAGATCTCTAATCAATTTAGAGTTTATTTTTGTGTATGGTGTTATGGAGTGTTCTAATTTCATTCTTTTATGTGTAGGGGTCCAGTTTTTCCAGCACCAATTACTGAAGAGACTGTCTTTTCTCCATTGTATATCCTTAGCTCCTTTGTCATAGATGAGATAGCCATAGGTATGTAGGTTTATCTCTGGGCTTTCTGTCCTGTTCCATTGATCTGTGTTTATGCCAATCTACATACAGTTGATTCCATTATGGAGACATATAAATACATAGGTTTCAAGGTTATTACCAGTCAGATATATTCCTCTTCAGTGAATAGGGTGTTTTGTGTCCAGTTCATTGAGAAAGGAGTAGGTCTTGTCTATTACATATTTGGTATATGGAATGGGATCTGTGCTAATTTCAAACTCTGCTTTTACACATCACCCCACGTCACCTTTCCCCTTAAGGAGGCATAAGTGTGTTTTCTAAATGTGTAACTCTGTTCTCTTTTGAAATTCAGTTCATGTGTAGCTATGTTTACATTTCCTCTATAAGTGATATATTACAATAAGTTTCTTTTTCTTTGTGGCTCATTTCACTTAGCATCATCGTACCTAAAGCCACTCATTAAGCTGCTATTGGCCTTATGACATTGATTTTATGTCTGAGTGACATTCCATTGTATATAAGTACCACAACATCTATATCCATTTTTTTTTCCTTTCCTGGGATATATAAAGTGTACCGAAGTCGAGGTTCTTGTAAACAGAGCAGCCCTAAACTTTGGGCTGGCTGTGTGTTGTGGATTTTTAGTTTTCCCAAAATACACGCCCATGAGTGGAAGTGTGCTATGCTCTGTAGCTCTGTTTTAGAAAACAACATACAGTTCTCCAGAGAGTCTGTTGGCAATTTACATCCTGTCCATCGGCGTAACCAGGCTCCCATTTCTCCATGGCCTGTCCTGCATTTGTGGCTTTTACACTATTTGTGGATGGCCCTTTTGACTGGAGGTAAGGGACACTTCTATGTAGTGTGGATTTGCAATGCCTGATGGCTTGCTTGGCCAAAAAGGGCATATGCATTTTTTCCCGAATATATTCAGGAAAATACACATAGTCCCTTTTCAGCCAAGGGCAACATTGTCGAAATTCTGTCGCTTTTCTTGTGCTTTAAAGACGACTCCAATCTACCTCTTGAAATCTGTTTCCTTCAATTCTGCCTTGCATTCAAATCCTCTTCACTGCCTTTCCTGAATATATTTCTGGATGATAGTTGTCCTTTATAACTCTGCAAGTTTGTGAATTGCTGTGCCCCTGATTTCCATTTTTCAACTCACCTCTTTGTGAGCTGGCTGCAATACCGCAGGATGGTTTTAGGCCCTACTCTGGTTCCAGGGCTTCAGGCTGAGCCTTTGGTTAATTATTCTTCCTGATGGCAAACTAGAGTGACATGTGCCCTTCCAAACACCTACAGCTAATCTCTCATTTATTTCCCCTCTTCCTGTTCATCCTCTGCACAATTTGCAAACTGTGCATAATGGGAGGGTAAAGGCACTGACACTCCAAGTGGGGAGATTTTTAGTAATGCAGATGGAATGGCGAAGCTGAGCACGACAAAAGGAAAAATGGGGTACCTTTTAGAAAACTTTCCCAATTACACAGTGTACCATCCACTGGGTTACCCATGCATGTTTTTTTTTTTTTTTTTTTTTTGCGATACGCGGCCTGCTCACTGTTTTGTCCTCTCCCGTTGTGGAGCACAGGCTCCGGACACGCAGGCTCAGCGGTCATGGCTTCACGGGCCCAGCCGCTCCACGGCATGTGGGATCTTCCCGACCGGGGCATGAACCCGTGTCCCCTGCATCGGCAGGCGGACCCCCAACCACTGTGCCACCAGGGAAGCCCTCCCATGCATGTTTTAACTGTAGGAAGATTCCCTTAAACCTGGAGAGTTGGGACCACTAGAATGGGTAGCACACAGTATTGCTCTAAGTGATGTTCTTTTTTTTTTTTTTTTTTTTTTTTTTTTTTTTTTTTTTTTTTTTGCGGTACGTGGGCCTCTCACTGCTGTGGCGTCTCCCGTTGCGGAGCACAGGCTCCGGACGCGCAGGCTCAGGCTCAGCGGCCATGGCTCACGGGCACAGCCACTCCGCGGCATGTGGCATCTTCCCGGACCGGGTCACGAACCCTTGTCCCCTGCATCGGCAGGGGGACACTCAACCACTGTGCCACCAGGGAAGACCTAACTGGTGTTCTTTTGTTCACACAACCTCAGAAATCTTGTCAGACCCAAGTGTCCAGTCTTATGTCTCATCCAGCTGTGGGTGTAAAGGTGGTCAATCTAGCTTGCATCAAAGGCCCTGAACGTAATTTTTAAGACTTTCTCTCTGTTTTTGCATTTTGATTTTAAAATTTATTTTTATAAGTGGGTTTAACTGAATTTCAGTGCTGTGTTCATGCCGTTATACACACACATGATTCCTTTATGGAGACGTGAATACATATGTTTTAAAATACATAGAGTCAGACATATTTCTCTGCAATGAATAGGGGGTGTTGAGTCCATTTCATTGTGCTGGGAGTAGGTGTTGTCTATTACATACATGGTTTACATAACGGTATCTGTGCTAATTTAAAATTGTGGTTTTATGCATCACCCCGCCTCGGCTTTCCTCTTAAGCAGGCAAAACATGTTTCCTAAATGTGTGACTCTGTTGTGTTTGTCATTCAGTTCATGTGTAGTCATGTGTACATTCCCGCTATGAGTGATATCTTATGATAAGATTAGTTACTCTGTAATGTTTCCTAACTCAGTTCATGTGTAGCCATGTTTACAGGACCATCATAAGTGATATCTTATGATAAATTTCTTTTTCTGTGTGACTTATTTCACTTAGAATCATCGTACCTGAATCCACTCATTTTGTTACTACTGGTCTTATGACATTGATTTCATGGCTGAGGGATATTCCATCGTACGTAAGTACCACAATTTTTTGAACAATTTTTAACTTTCCTGGGATATTTAAGGTGTACCCAAGTTGAGGTTCTTGTAAGCAGTGCATCCCTAAATTTTGGGGTGGTTCTGTCTTATTGATTTTCAGTTTTCCCAAGGTATATTCCCTAGACTGGAAGTGCCCTTGGCTATGTAGCTCTGTTGTTTACATGTTTTAGGGAACACAATGCACTCCTCCAGAGAGGCAGTTGCCAACTTACATACCGCCCAACAGCATAACAAGACTCCCTGTTCTCCAGGTCCTCTCTTGCCTTTCTGGTTTTTACACATTTTGCCTATGTCCCTTTTGACCGGTTGGAAGGGATATTTCCTTGTACTGCAGATTTGCCTTGCCCGCTTGCTTGCTTGGCCAAAAAGGGCGTATGCATTTTCTCCTGAATATATTCAGGAGAAAACGAATACACCATTTTTGGACAAGTTCATCATTGTCGAAGTTGTGCCCCTCTTCCTGTGCTTGAAAGGTGATTCCAACGTACCTCTTGAAATCTGTTTACTGTGATTCTGCCTCGCTTTGAAGTCCACCTCGTTGCCTTCCTTCAAACAATTTTTAGCCGATAGCCATCCTTTATTACTCTGCCAGTTTGTGAACTGCTGCGCCCCTGAGCTCCATTTATCAAATCTTTTTTTGTGAGCTGACCGCAACTCCAAAATTTCGGTTCAGGACCTATACTGGTTTCCGGCAGCGAGATGAGTCTTTGGTTAATTATTCTTCGTGCCGGGCAAGTAGAGTCACCTGTGCCCGTCCAAATGCCTAACAGCTACCCTCTCATTGGTTCTCCCTGGTCCCTTTCATCCTCTGCCAAATTGGCAACCTGTGTTATCCAGGAGGTTAAAGGGGCTGTCTCTCCAAGTTGGGAGATTGATAGTCAAGCAGTTGGAAAGTGAAAATGGAGCACCAGTAGAGGGACTATTCCTTGAGTTTTAGAAACTTTTCATATTCACAGTGTGTCCATTCTCTAGGTTTCCCGTACATGTTATAGCTGTAGTAATATTCCCTTCAACCTGGAGAGTTGGGAACCATGGAATGGGTGCCATGCATTATTGCTTTAAAGGGTCTGCATTTGCTCACACAGTCTCACCAATCCTCCCAGTCCCAAGTGTCCAGCCTTATACCACATCAAGCTGTAGTTGTAGATAGGTTCATTCCAGGTTTCATCAGAGACCCTGAAGGAATTGTAAAGAATTTCCCAGTTTTTTAGTTTTGTTTTTGAAATTCCTTTTTATAGTGGGTTTGAGCTGATTCTCACTGCCATGTTTATGCCAGTCTAGACACACTTGATTATCTTACGGGGACATATCAATACATAGGTTTTAAGATTCTTACTAGTCAGATATATTCCTCTGTGGAAAATATGCGGTTTTGAGTCCCTGTCCCCGAGGAAGTTGTAGGTCTTGTCTATTCCATAGTTGGTTTTAGGAACGGTACCTGTGCTTATATCAAACTCTGGTTTTATGCATCACCCCACCTCTCCTACCCCCTTAAGCAGGCATAAGAGTGTTTTCTAAATGTGAGACTCTCTTCTCTTCCCTCACTCAGTTCATGTGTAGCCATGTTTACAGGATCTTCATAAGTGATATCTCATGATAAGTTTCATTTTCTGTGTGACTTATTTCACTTAGAATCATCGTACCTGAATCCACTAATTTTGCTGCTACTGGTCTTATGACATTGATTTCATGGCTGAGGGATATTCCATCGTACGTAAGTACCACAATTTTTTGAACAATTTTTAACTTTCCTGAGATATTTAAGGTGTACCCAAGTTGAGGTTCTTGTAAGCAGTGCATCCCTAAATTTTGGTGTGGTTCTGTCTTATTGATTTTCAGTTTTCCCAAGGTATATTCCCTAGACTGGAAGTGCCCTTGGCTATGTAGCTCTGTTGTTTACTTGTTTTAGGGAACACAATGCACTCCTCCAGAGAGGCAGTGGGCAACTTACATCCAGCCCATCAGCATAACAAGGCTCCCTGTTCTCCAGGTCCTCTCTTGCCTTTCTTGTTTTTACACATTTTGCCAATGTCCCTTTTGACCGGTGGGAAGGGATACTTCTTTGTACTGCTGATTTGCATTGCCCGCTTGCTGGCTTGGCCAAAAAGGGCGTATGCGTTTTCTCCTGAATATATTCAGGAGAAAACGAATACACCCTTTTTGGCCAAGTGCATCATTGTCGAAGTTGTGCCCCTCTTCCTGTGCTTTACAGGTGATTCCAACGTACCTCTTGAAATGTGTTTCCTGCTATTCTGCCTCGCTTTCATGTCCGCCTCGTTGCCTTCCTTCAGACTATTTTTGGGCGATAGTTGTCGTTTATTACTCTGGCAGTTTGTGAATTGCTGTGCCCTTGAGCTCCATTTATCAAATCGTTTTTTGTGAGCTGACCGCAAGTCCTAAATTTCAGTTCAGGACCTATACTGATTTCCGGCAGGGGGATGAGTCTTTGTTTAATTCTTCCTTCTGCCGGGCAAGTAGAGTCACATGTGCCCGTCCAAATGCCTAACAGCTACTCTCTCATTTGTTCTCCCTGGTCCCTTTCATCCCCTGCCAAATTGGCAACCTGTGTTATCCAGGAGGTTAAAAGGGCTGTCTCTCCAAGTTGGGAGACTGATAGTAAAGCAGTTGGAAAGTAAAATTGGAGCACCAGGAGAGGGACTATTCCTTGAGTTTTAGAAACTATTCGTATTCACTGTGTGTCCATTCTCTAGGTTTCCCGTACATGTTATAGCTGTAGTAATATTCCCTTTAACCTGCAGAGTTTGTAACCATGGAACGGAGGACCCACATTATTGCTTTAAAAGTTCTGTGTTTGCTCACCCAGTCTCACCAATCCTATCAGCACCACGTGTCCAGCCTTATGCCAAATCCAGCTATAGTTGTAGATAGGTTCATTCTAAGTTTCATCAGAGACCCTGAAAGAATTGTAAAGAATTTACCATTTTTTTTGTTTTGTTTTTGAAATTCCTTTTTATAGTGAGTTTGAGTTGATTCTCACTGCCATGTTTATGCCACTGTAGACACACTTGATTCCCTTATGGTGACATACCAGTACACAGGTTTGAAGATTCTTACTTGTCAGATATATTCCTCTGAGGGAAGTATGGGTTGTTGATTCCCTTTCAGTGAGGAAGGTGTAGATGTTTTCTATTCTGTATTTGGTTTCAGGATTGGTGCCTGTACTAATATCAAACTCTGGTTTTATGCAACACCCCAATTCTCCTTCCCCCTTAAGCAGGCGTAAGAGTGTTTTCTAAATGTGAGACTCTCTTCTCTTTCCTAACTCAGTTCATGTGTAGCCATGTTTACAAGACCTTCATAATTGATATCTTATGATAAGTTTCTTTTGCTCTGTGACTAATTTCTCTTAGAATCATTGTAACTGAATCCACTAATTTTGCTGCTACTGGCCTGATGACATTGATTTCATGGCAGAGGGATATTCCATCATATGTAATTACCACAATTTCTTGAACAATTTTTGTCTTTCCTGGAATATTTATGGTGTAGCCTAGTTGAGATTCTTGTAAGCAGTGAAGACCTATATTTTGGGGTGGCTCTGTCTTATTGATTTTCAATTTTCCCAATGTATATTCCCTAGAGTGGAAGTGCCCTTCGCTCTGTAGCTCTGTTGTTTACTTGCTTTAGGGAACAAAATGCACTCCTCCAGAGAGGCAGTGGGCAATTTATATCCCGCCCATCAGCATAACAGTGCTCCCTGTTCTCCAGGGCCTCTCTAGCCTTTCTGGTTTTTACCCATTTTGTCGATGTCCCTTTTGACCGGTGGGAAGTGATACTTCTTTGTAGTGCAGATTTGCATTGCCTGCTTGCTTGCTTGGCCAATAAGGGCGTATGCGTTTTCTCCTGAATATATTCAGGAGAAATCGCATACGCCCTTTTTGGCCAAGTGCATCATTGTCGATGTTGTGCCCCTCTTCCTGTGCTTGAAAGGCGATTCCAACGTAACTCTTGAAATCTGTTTCCTGCTATTCTGCCCTGCATTCAATTCCGCCTCGATGCCTTCCCTCAACAGATTTTTGGGCGATAGTTGCCCTTTTTTACTCTGCCAGTTTGTGAATTGCTGTGCCTCTGAGCTCTATTTTTTAACTCGTTTTTTGTGAGCTGAACGCAAGTCCAATATTTTGGTTCAGAAACGATACTGGTTTTGGTAGGTGGCTGAGAGTTTGGTTAATTTTTCTTCCTCCCGGGAAATAAGATTGACATGTGCCCGTCCAAATGCCTAACAGCTACTCTCTCATTGGTTCTCCCTCTTCCCTTTCATCCGTTGCCAAATTGGCAAGCTGTGCGAACCAGGAGGTTAAAGGTGCTGTCTCTCCAAGTTGGGAGATTGATAGTAAAGGAGTTGGAAGGTCATACTGGCGCACAAGGAGAGGGACTATTTGTTGAGTTTTAGAAACCTTTCGTATTCACAGTGTGTCCATTCTCTAGGTTTCCCATACATGTTATAACTCTAATAATATTCCCTTCAACCTGGAGATATCGGAACCATGGAATGGGTGTCATGCATTATTGCTTTAAACGGTCTGCATTTGCTCACCCAATCTCACCAGTCCTCTTAGTTCCATGTGTCCAGCCTTATGCCACATCCCGCTGTCATTGTCGTTAGGGTCATTCCAGGTATCATCAGAAACCCTGAAGGATTTGTAAAGAATTTCCCTGTTTTATTGTTTTGTTTTTGAAATACCATTTTATAGTGGGTTTGAGCTGATTCTCGCTGCCATGTTTATGCCAGTCTAGACTCACTTGATTCGCTTACGGAGACATATCAGTACATAGGTTTTAAGATTCTTACTAGTCACAAATATTCCTCTGCGGGAAATATGGGGTTTTGAGTCCCTTTCACTGAGGAAGGTGTAGGTCTTGTCTATTCCATAGTTGGTTTTTGGAACGGTACCTGTGCTTATATCAAACTCTGGTTTTATGCATCACTCCACCTCTCCTTCCCCCTTAAGCAGGCATAAGAGTGTTTTCTAAATGTGAGTCTCTGTTCTCTTTCCTAACTCAGTTCATGTGTAGCCATGTTTACAGGATCTTCATAATTGATATCTTATGATAAGTTTCTTTTTCTGTGTGACTTATTTCACTTAGAATCATTGTACCTGAATCCACTCATTTTGCTGCTACTGGTCTTATGACATTGATTTCATGGCTGAGGGATATTCCATCGTACGTAAGTACCACAATTTTTGAACAATTTTTAACTTTCCTTGGATATTTAAGGTGTACCCAAGTTGAGGTTCTTGTAAGCAGTGCAGCCCTAAATTTTGGGGTGGCTCTGTCTTATTGATTTTCAGTTTTCCCAAGGTATATTCCCTAGACTGGAAATGCCCTTGGCTATGTAGCTCTGTTGTTTACTTCTTTTAGGGTACACACTGAACTCCTCCAGAGAGGAAGTTGCCAACTTACATCCCGCCCATCAGCATAACAAGGCTCCCTGTTCTCCACGTCCTCACTTGCCTTTCTGGTTTTTACACATTTTGCCGATGTCCCTTTTGACCGGTGGGAAGGGATAATACTTTGTACTGCAGTTTTGCATTGCCCGCTTCCTTGCTTGGCCAAAAAGGGCGTATGTGTTTTCTCCTGAATATATTCAGGAGAAAACGAATACGCCTTTTTGGCCAAGTGCATCATTGTCGAAGTTGTGCCCCTCTTCCTGTGCTTTACAGGTGATTCCAACGTACCTGTTGAAACCTGTTTCCTGCTATTCTGCCTTGCTTTCAAGTACGCCTCGTTGCCTTCCTTCAGACTATTTTTGGACGAAAATTGCCCTTTATTACTCTGCCAGTTTGTGAATTGCTGTGCCCCTGAGCTCCATTTATCAAATCTTTTTTTGTGAGCTGACCGCAAGTCCAAAATTTCGGTTCAGGACCTGTACTGGTTCCCGGCAGGGTGATGAGTCTTTGGTTAATTCTTCTTCCTGCCGGGCAATTAGAGTCACATATGCACGTCCAAATGCCTAACAGCTACTATCTCATTTGTTCTCCCTGTTCCCTTTCATCCTCTGCCAAATTGGCAACCTCTGTTATCCAGGAGGATAAAGGGGCTGTCTCTCCAAGGTTGGAGATTGATAGTAAAGAAGTTGGAAAGTCAAACTGGAGCAACAGGAGAGGGACAATTAGTTGAGTTTTAGAAAACTTTCGTATACACAGTGTGTCCATTCTCTAGGTTTCCCATACATGTTATAGCTATAGTAATATTCCCTTCAACCTTGAGAGTTTGGAACCATGGAATGGAGGCCACGCATTATTGCTTTAAAAGGTCTGTGTTTGCTCACCCAGTCTCACCAATCCTCCCAGTCCCAAGAGTCCAGCCTTATACCACATCAAGCTGTAGTTGTAGATAGGTTCATTCCAGGTTTCATCAGAGACCCTGAAGGAATTGTAAAGAATTTCCCTGTTTGGTTGTTTTGTTTTTGAAATTCCTTTTTATAGTGGGTTTGAGCTGATTCTCACTGCCATGTTTATGCCAGTCTAGACACCCTTGATTCTCTTACGGGGATATATCAATACATAGGTTTTAAGATTCTTACTAGTCACATACATTCCTCGGCGGGAAATATGGTGTTTTGAGTCCCTTTCACTGAGGAAGGTGTAGGTCTTGTCTATTCCATAGTTGGTTTTTGGAACGGTACCTGTGCTTATATCAAACTCTGGTTTTATGCATCACCCCACCTCTCCTTCCCCCTTAAGCAGGCATAAGAGGGTTTTCTAAATGTGAGACTCTGTTCTCTTTCCTAACTCAGTTCATGTGTAGCCATGTTTACAGGATCTTCATAAGTGATATCTTATGATAAGTTTCTTTTTCTGTGTGACTTGTTTCACTTAGGATCATCGTACCTGAATCCACTCATTTTGCTGCTACTGGTCTTATGACATTGATTTCATGGCTGAGGGATATTCGATCGTACGTAAGTACCACAATTTTTTGAATGATTTTTATCATTCCTGGGATATTTAAGGTGTACCCAAGTTGAGGTTCTTGTAAGCAGTGCAGCCCTAAATTTTGGGGTGGCTCTGTCTTATTGATTTTCAGTTTTCCCAAGGTATATTCCCTAGACTGGAAGTGCCCTTGGTTCTATAGCTCTGTTGTTTACTTGTTTTAGTGAACACAATGCACTCCTCCAGAGTGGCATTTGGCAATTTACGTCCCGCCCATCAGCATAACAAGGCTCCCTGTTTTCCAGGGCCTGTCTTGCCTTTCTGGTTTTTACCCATTTTGTGGATGTCACATTTGACCGGTGGGAAGTGATACTTCTTTGTAGTGCAGATTTGCATTTTCTGCTTGCTTGCTTGGCCATAATGGGCGTATGTGTTTTCTCCTGAATATATTAAGGATAAAACGCATTCGCCCTTTTTGGCCAAGTGCATCATTGTCAAAGTCATGCCCCTCTTCCTGTGCTTTAAAGGCGATTCCAACGTACCTCTTGAAATCTGTTTCCTGCTATTGTTCCTCGCTTTCAAGTCCACCTCGTTGACTTCCCTCAACAGATTTTTGGATGATAGTTGCCCTTTATTACTCTGCCCGTTTGTGAATTGCTGTGCCCCTGAACTCCATTTTTTAACTCGTTTTTTGTGAACTGAACGCAAGTCCAAAATTTTGGTTAAGGACCTATACTGGTTCCCGGTGTGTGGCAGAGAATTTGGTTAATTCTCCTTCCTCCCAGGAAATAAGAGTGACATATGCCCGTCCCAATGGCTGACAGCTACTCTCTCATTGTTTCTCCCTCTTTCCTTTCATCCTCTGCCAAATTGGCAACCTGTGCCAACCAGGAGTTTATAGGTGCTATCTCTCCAAGTTGAGAGATTGATAGTAAAGCAGTTGGAATGTCAAACCGGAGCACCAGGAGAGGGACTATTCGTTGAGTTTTAGAGACCTTTCGTATTCACTGTGTGTCCATTCTCTAGGTTTACCGTACATGTTATAGCTGTAGTAATATTCCCTTCAACCTGGAGACATGGAACCCAAGGAATGGGGGCCATGCATTATTGCTTTAAAGGGTCTGCATTTTCTCACCCAATCTCACCAATCCTCTCAGTCCCATGTGTCCAGCCTTATGCCACATCCAGCTGTCATTGTAGATAAGGTCATTCCAGCTTTCACCAGAAACCCTGAAGGAATTGTAAGAATTTCCTTTTTTTTTTTTGTTTTTCAAACTCCTTTTTATAGTGGCTTTGAGCTGATTCTCGCTGCCATGTTTATGCCAGTCTAGACACACTTGATTCCCTTACGGAGACATATCAATACATAGGTTTTAAGATTCTTATTAGTCAGATATATTCCTCTGCACGTAATATGGGTTGTTGCATCCCATTCACTGAGGAAGTTGTAGGTCTTGCTATTCCGTATTAGGTTTTTGGAACGGTACTTGTTCTAATATTAAACTCTGGTTTTATGCATCACCCCACCTCTCCTTCCCCGTTATGCAGGCATCAGAGTGTTTTCTAAATGTGAGACTCACTTCTCTTTCCTAACTCAGTTCATGTGTAGCCATGTTTACAGGATATCTATAAGTGATATCTTATGATAAGTTTCTTTTTCTGTGTGACTTATTTCACTTAGAATCATCGTACCTGAATCCACTCATTTTGCTGCTATTGGTCTTATGACTTTGATTTCATGGCTGAGGGATATTTCATCGGACGTAAGTACCACAATTTTTTGTACCATTTTTATCTTTCAGGGATATTTAAGGTGCACCCAAATGAGCTTCTTGTCAGCAGTGCAGCCCTAAATATTGTGTTGGTCTGTCTTATTGATTTTCAGTTTTCCCAAGGTATATTCCCTAGAGTGGAAGTGCCCTTGGCTCTGTACCTCTGTTGTTTACTTGTTTTAGGGAACTCCATGCACTCCTCCAGAGAGGTAATTGACAATTTACATACCGCCCATTAGCATAACAAGGCTCCCTGTTCTCCAGGACCTGTCTTGCCTTTCTGGTAATTTCCCATTTTGTGGATGTGCCTTTTGACCTTTAGGAAGTGATATTTCTTTGAAGTGCAGATTTGCATTGCCCGCTAGCTTGCTTGGCCAAAAAGGGCGTATGAATTTTCTCCTGAATATATTCAGGAGAAAACGGATATGCACTATTTGGCCAAATGCATCATTGTCGAAGTTGTGCCCCTCTTCCTGTGCTTTAGAGGCGATTCCAATGTACCTCTTGAAATGTGTTTCCTTCAATTCTGCCTCGCTTTCAAGTCTGCCTGTTTGGTTCCCTCAACCGATTTTTGGACGATAGTTGCCCTTTATTTCTCTGCCAGTTTGTGAATTGCTGTGCCCCTCAGCTCCATTTTTAACTCGATTTTTGTGAGCTGAACACAACTCCAATATTTTGGTTCAGGAACTATACTTTTTCCCGGTGGGTGTCTGAGACTTTGGTTAATTCTTCTTCCTCCCGGGAAATAAGAGTGACATGTGTCCGTCCAAATGCCGAACAGCTACTCTTTCATTGGTTCTCACTCTTCCCTTTCATCCACTGCCAATTTGTCAACCTGTGCGGACCAGTAGGTTAAAGGTGCTGTCTCTCCAAGCTAGGAGATTGATAGTAAAGCAGTTGGAATGTCAAAACGGAGCAACAGGAGAGGGACTATTAGTTGAGTTTTAGAGACCTTTCATATTCACAGTGTGTCCATTCTCTAGGTTTCCCATACATGTTATAGCTGTAGTAATATTCCCTTCAACATGGAGACATGGGACCCAAGAAATGGGTGCCACGCATTATTGCATTTAAGGGTCTGCATTTGCTCACCCAATCTCACCAATCCTATCAGTCCCATGTGTCCAGCCTTATGCCACATCCAGCTGTCATTGTAGATAGGGTCATTCCAGGTTTCATCAGAGACCCTGAAGGAATTGTAAAGAATTTCAGTTTTTTTTTTGTTTTTCAAATTCCATTTTATAGTGGGTTTGAGCTGATTCTCACTGCCATGTTTATGCCAGTCTAGACACAATTGATTCCCTTATGGAGACATATCAATACATAGGTTTTAAGATTCTTACTAGTCAGATATATTCCTCTGTGGGAAATATGGGGTTTTGAATCCCTTTCACTGAGGAAGGTGTAGGTCTTGTCTATTACATAGTTGGTTTTTAGAACGGTACCTGTGCTTATATCAAACTCTGGTTTTATGCATCTCCCCACCTCTCCTTCCCCCTTAAGCAGGCATAAGAGTGTTTTCTAAATGTGAGACTCTGTTCTCCTTCCTAACTCAGTTCATGTGTAGCCATGTTTACAGGATCTTCATAAGTGATATCTTATGATAAGTTTCTTTTTCTGTGTGACTTATTTCACTTAGAATCATCGTACCTGAATCCACTCATTTTGCTGTTACTGGTCTTATGATATTGATTTCATGGCTGAGGGATATTCCATCGTACGTAAATACCACAATTTTTTGAACCATTTTTATCTTTCCTTGGATACTTAAGTTTTACCGAATTTGAGGTTCTTGTAAGCAGTGCAGCCCTAAATATTGGGGTGGCTCTGCCTTATTGATTTTCAGTTTTCCCAAGGTACATTCCCTAGACTGGAAGTGCCCTTGTCTCTGTAGCTCTGTTGTTCACTTGTTTTAGGGAACACAATGCACTCCTCTAGAGAGTCAGTTGGCAATTTACATCCCCCACATCAGTATAACAAGGCTCCCTTTTCTCCAGGGTCTGTTTTGCCTTTCTGAATTTTACCCACTTTGTGGATGTCCCTTTTTACCGGTGGGAAGTGATACTACATTGTAGTGCAGATTTGCATTGCCCTCTTGCTTGCTTGGCCAGAAAGGGCGTATGCGTTTTCTCCTGAATATATTCAGGAGAAAACTCATACGCCCTTTTGAGCCAAGTACATCATTGTCGAAGTTGTGCCCCTTTTCCTGTGCTTTAAAGGCTATTCCAACGTACTTCTTGAAATCTGTCTCCTGCAATTCTGCCTCGCTTTCAAGTCCGCCTCGTTGCCTTCCATTAAACGGATATTTGGATGATAGTTGTCCTGTATTTCTCTGCCAGATTGTGAATTGCTGTGCCCCTGAGCTCCATTTTTCAACTCGTTTTTTGTGAGCTGAATGCAAGTCCAAACTTTGGTTCAAGACCTATACTGGTGTCCGGTGGGTGGCTGAGACTTTGGTTAATTCTTCTTCCTCCCGGGAAATAAGAGTGACATGTGCCCGTCCAAATGCCTAACAGCTACTCTCTCATTGGTTCTCCCTTTTCCCTTTCATCCTCTGCCAAATTGGCAACCTGTGCGAATCAGGAGGTTAAAGGGGCTGTCTCTCCAAGTTGGGAGATTGATAGTAAAGGAGTTGGAAAGTCAAACCAGAGCACCAGGAGAGGGACTATTCGTTGAGTTTTAGAGACCTTTCCTATTCACAGTGTGTCCATTCTCTAGGTTTCCCGTACATGTTATTGCTATAGTAATATTCCCTTCAACTTGGAGAGTTGGGACACATGGAATGGGTGCCACTCATTATTGCTTTAAAGGGTCTGCATTTTCTCACCCAATCTCACCAATCCTCTCAGTCCCAAGTGTCCAGCCTTATGCCACATCCCGCTGTCATTGTAGATAGGGTCATTCCAGGTTTCATCAGAGACCCTGAAGGAATTGTAAAGAATTTCCCTGTTTTTTTGTTTTGTATTTGAAATTCCTTTTTATAGTGGGTTTGAGCTGATTCTCACTGTCATGTTTATGCCAGTCTAGACACACTTGATTCCCTTATGGAGACATATCAATACATAGGTTTTTATGATTCATACTAGTAAGATATATTACTCTGTGGTGAATATGGGGTGTTGAGTCCCTTTCACTGAGGAAGGTGTAGGTCTTGTCTCTTCCGTATTTGGTTTTTGGAACGGTACCTGTACTAATATCAAACTCTGGTTTTATGCATCACCTCACCTCTCCTTCCCCCTTAAGCAGGCATAAGAGTGTTTTTTAAATGTGAGTCTCTCTTCTCTTTCCTAACTCAGTTCATGTGTAGCCATGTTTACAGGATCTTCATAAGTGATATATTATGATAAGTTTCTTTTTCTGTGTGACTTATTTCACTTAGAATTATCGTACATGAATCCACTCATTTTGCTGCTACTGGCCTTATGACATTGATTTCATGGCTGAGGGATATTCCATCATACGTAAGTACCACAGTTTCTTGAACCATTTATGTCTTTCCTGGGATATTTCAGGTGTACCCATGTTGAGGTTTTTGTAAGCAGTGCATCTCTGAAATTTGGTGTGGATCTGTCTTATTTATTTTCAGTTTTCCCATGGTATATTCCCTAGACTGGAAGTGCCCTTGGCTCTGTAGCTCTGTTGTTTACTTGTTTTAGTGAACACAATGCACTCCTCCAGAGAGGCAGTTGGCAATTTACATCCCGCCCATCAGCATAACCAGGCTCCCTGTTCTCCAGGGCCTGTCTTGCCTTTCTGTTTTTTACACATTTTGCGGATGTCCCTTTTGACCGGTAGGAAGTGATACTTCTTTGTAGTGCTGATTTGCATTGCCCACTTGCTTGCTTGTCCAAAAAGGGCATATGTGTTTTCTCCTGTATATATTCACGTGAAAACCCATATGCCATTTATGACCATTTCCATAATTTTCGAAGTTGTAATGCTTTTCCTGTGTTTAAAGGCGATTCCATTTTATCTCTTGAAATCTGTTTCATGCCATTCTGCCTCATTTTCCCTTCCGCCTCGTGGCTTTCTCTCAACAGATTTTTGGAAGAGAGTAGTCCTTTATAACTCTGCAGGTTAGTGAATTGCTGTGGTCCTGAGCTCCATTTTTCAACTCGCGTTTTTGTGAGCTGACCGCAAATCAACTGTTTTGCTTCTGGACTTATAGTGAATTTGGGGGGGCAGGCTGAGACGTTGGTTAATTCCTCTTTGTGACGGGAAATTATAGTGACATGTGGCTGTCCAAATGCCTACAGCTACTCTCTCATTGGTTCTCTCTCTTCCCTTATATACTCTGCACAATTTGCCAACTGTGTGAACCAGGAGTTTATAGGGGCTGACTTTCAATGTTGGGAGATTGATAGTAAAGCAGTTGGAATGTCAAACTGGAGCACAAGGAGAGAAAAAAGTAGTAGAGTTTTAGAAACCTTTCACCATCAGATGGTTTCCATTCTCTAGGTTCCCATACACGTTATAACTGTAGTGATATTCCCTTCTACCTGGAGAGTTGGTAACCATGGAATGGGTGGCAGGCATTATTGCTTTAAAGGGTCTGCATTTTTTCACCCAATCTCACCAATGCTCTCAGTCCCAAGTGACCAGCCTTATGCCACATCCAGCTGTCATTGTAGATAGGGTCATTCCAAATTTCATCAGAACCCCTGAAGGTATTGTGTAAGAATTTTACTGTTTTTATGTTTTGTTTTGAAATTCAGTTTTATATTGGGTTTGAGCTGATTCTCACTGCCATGTTTATGTCGTTCTAGACACACTTGTTTCCCTTATGGAGACATATCAATACATAGGTTTTAAAATTCTTACTAGTCAGATATGTTTCTCTGCGGGGAATAGGGATGTTGAGTTTCATTCACTGAGGAAGGAGTAGGGCTTGTCTCCTCTGTTTTTGGACTATGGAACGGTACCTGTGCTAATATCAATCTTATGTTTTGTGCATCTCCCCACCTCTCTTTCCCCTTAAGCAAGCGTTAGAGTGTTTTCTAAATCTGAGCCTCTGTTCTCTTCCCTAATTCAGTTCATATTTAGCCATGTTTACATTCCCTTCATAAGTGATATCTTATGTCAGAATGCACCATGGCCGTTCTCATAATAATGCTCCATGACCCCTGTCATCACAATTCACCATGCCCTGGTTATCACAATGCTCCATGTCCCTTGTCATCACAATTCTCCACGTCCATATCATCACAATGCTATATGACACTTCTCAGCAATATGTTACATGCTCTTGTCATCACAATTCTCCATCCACTTGACATTGCAATGCTCCATGCACTTGTCATCACAATGCTTCATGCACTTGTCATCACAAAGCCCCAAGCCCTTGTCATCACAATGCTCCATGACCCCTGTCATCACAATGCTCCCTGACACCTGTCATCACAATGCTTCATGCCCCTTGTCATTACAGTGCTCCATGATGCTCGACATCACAATTACCCAAAGTCTTCTCATCACAAAGCTCCATGGCCAATATCATCACAATGCTCCATGACCACAGTCATCACAACACTCCATGACACCTGACAAAACAATGATTCGGCACTCTTGTCATCAAAATCTTCCATTCCCTAGTCATCACAAAGCTCCATAGCCCCTGTCTTCACAATACTCCATGAACATTTTCAGCCCAGTGCTCCATGACACTTGTCATCACACTGATCCATGTCCTTGTCATCCCTATGCTCCATGACCCCTGTATTCACAATGCTCCATGACGCTTGTCATCACAGTGCTCCATGACACATGTCATCACAATGCTCCATGCCTTTGTCAGCAAAATGCTACATGACCTTGTCATTAAAATGCTCTATGCGCTTGTCATCACAATACTCCATTTCCATTGTCATCACAATCCTCCATGAACCTTGGGATCACATTGCTTCATGCCCTTGTCATCACAATGCTCCATGCTCCTTGAAATCAAAATGATCCATGACCTCTGTCATCACAATGCTCCAAACCCTTGTGATCACAGTGTTCCATAACACTTGTCATCACAACGATCCATGATGCCTATCATCACAATGCTCCATGCCCTTTTCATCACAATGCTCCATGACCTTTGTCATCACAATTCTCAATACACTTGTCATCACAATGCTCCATTTCCATTGTCATCAAAATGTTCCATGTCATTGTCATCACAATGCTCCATGAACCCTCTCATCACATGGCTCCATGCCCTTGTCAACACAAAGCTCCATGACACTTGTCATCACAATGCTTGATGCCCTCCTCATCACAGTGCTCCATGCCCTTGTCATTACAATACTGCATGACCCATGTATCACAGTGTTGCGTACCCTTGTCATCACAATGATCCATGCCCTCTTCATCACAATGCTCCAAAATCCCTGTAATCACAATGCTCCATGTCCTTGTCAGCACAAAACTCCATGACGCATGACATCAGAATGCTCCATGGCCTTCTCATCAAAATGTTCCATGCCCTCGTCATCACAATGCACCAAGACCCGTGTAATCACGATGCTCCATGACCCTTTTCATCAGAATGCTCCATGAGACTTGTCATCACAAGTGTCCATGGTCTTCTCATCACAGTGCTCCAGAACCTTGTCATCACCATGCTCCATTCCGTTGACATCACAATGCTCCTTGACACCTGTCATCACAATAAACCATGAACATTTTCAGCCCAATGCTCCACGACCTACTCATCACACTGCTCCAAGGCCAATATCATCACAATGCTCCATGACCACTGTCATCACAGCACTCCATGACACCTGGCAACACAATGATCCTGGACTCTTGTCATCACAATGCTCAATTCCCTAGTCATCACAATGCTCCATGACCCCTGTCATCACAACACTCCATGAACATTTTCAGCCCTGTGCTCCATGACCCTTGTCATCACAGTGATCCATGACCTTGTCATCCCAATGCTCCATGACGCCTGGATTCACAATGATCCGTGACTCTTCTCATCGCAGTGCTCCAGGACACATGTCATCACAATGCTCCATGCCTTTGTCAGCAAAATGCTACATGAACTTGTCATTAAAATGCTCTATGCGCATGTCATCACAATACTCCATTTCCATTGTCATCACAATCCTCCATGAAACCTGGGATCACATTGCTTCATGCCCTTGTCATCACAATGCTCCATGCTCCTTGAAATCAAAATGATCCATGACCTCTGTCATCACAATGCTCCAAACGCTTGTGATCACAATGTTCCATAACACTTGTCATCACAACGCTCCATGATGCCTGTCATCACAATACTCCATGCCCTTTTCATCACAATGCTCCATGACCTTTGTCATCACAATTCTCAATACACTTGTCATCATAATGCTCCCCGACACTTGTCATCACAATGCTCCTTAAACCTGGTCACGAAAAGGCTACATGCCTTTTTCATCACAATGCCGCATGCCGTTTTCATCACAATGCTCCGTGCCATTCTCATCAAAATTCTCCACAAGCTTGTCATCAGAATGCTCCATGACCCTTGTCATCACAACTCTCCATGCACTTGTCAGCACAATGCTCCCTGACCTTAGACATCACAATGCTCCAAGCCATTGTGATCAAAATGCTCCATTACCTTTGTCATCAGAAGCCTCCATGACACTTGGCATCACAATGTTCCATGCCATTGTCATCACAGTGGGCCATTACATATGTCATCACAATGTTCCCGACATCTGTCTTCACAATACTGCATGACCTGGTCATCACAATGCTCCATGCCCTTGTCATCAAAATGGGCCATTCCAAGTGTCATCACAATAATCCATGAAACATATTAGACCAATGTTCCATACCCTTGTCATCACAATGTTCCATGCCCTTTTTATCACAATGCTCCATGACCCCTGTCATCACAGTGCTCCGTGATTCCAGTCATCACAATGCTTCATGACCTTTGTCATCACAATGGTCCATGCCCTCGTCATCAACAATCTCTGTAACCTTTTTCACCACAATGCTCCATGAACTTTTCATCACAATGCTCTTTGACCCTTGTCATCACAATGCTCCCTGAACTTGTCAGCACAATGCTCCATGACACATGTCATCACAATGCACCATGTGCTTGTCATCACAGTGCTCCACAATCTTGTCATCACAATGCTCCTTAAAATTTGTCATCACAATGCTCCATGCACTTCTCATCCAAATGCTCTCTCACCACTGATATCAGAATGCTACGTCACTGTTTGTCACAATACTCCCTCACCCCTGTCATCACAATGTTCCATGACTCCTGTCATCACAATGCTACATGCACTTATCATCACAATGTTCGATGACCCCTGACATCACAATGTTCCATAATCCCTGTCATCAAAATGTTCCATGAAACTTTTCATCAAATTGCTCCATGACCCTGTCATCAGAATGTTCCCTGCCCTTCTCATCACATTGCACAACGCCCTTGCCATCAAAATGCTCCATGACCTTTGTCATCACAAAGATCCATGACCCTTGGCATCACAATGCTCCATGTCATTGTCATCACAATGCTAAATGAACGCTCTCATCACATTGCTCCATGCCCTTGTCTTCACAAAGCTCCATGACACATGTCATCAGTATGCACCATGGCCTTCTCATCACAATGCTCCATGCCCTTGCCATCACAAAGCTCCATTACCAGAGTCATAACAATGCTCCATGACCCCTGCCATCACGATGTTCCATGGCCTTGTCATCACAAAGCTCCATGACACTTCTCATCACATTGCTCCTAGAACCCGGTAATCACAATGCTTTTTGCCACTATTCATTTCAATGCTCCATGAACCCTTTCATCACAATGCACCATGCCCATCATCATAATGCTTAAGTCTGTTGTCATCACAATGAAAACAATATTCTCCATGACCTCTGTCATCATAATGCTCCAAACCCTTGTGATCACAATGTTCCATAACACTTATCATCACAACACCCCATGACGCTCATCATCACAATTATCCATGGAATTCTCATCACAGTGCTCCATGAACTTTGTCATCACAATGATCAATACACCTGTCATCACAATGCTCCCTGACACTTGTCGTTAGTATGCTCCTTGAACCATGTCATGACAAGGTTCCATGCCTTTTTCATCACAATGATCTATGCCGTCTTCATCAAATTGCTCCAAGATCCCTGTAATCACAATGCTCCATGCCCTTGTCATCACAAAACTCCATGACGCATGTCATCAGAATGCTCCATGGCATTCTCATCACAATGCTCCATGCCCTCGTCATCACAATGCACCAAGACACCTGTAATCACAATGCTCCATGCCCCTTTTCATCAGAATGCTCCATGAGATTTGTCATCACAATTATCCATGGTCTTCTCATCACAGTGCTCCAGGACCTTGTCATCACCATGCTCCAATCCCTTGTCATCACAATGCTCCATGACACCTGTCATCACAATAATCCATGAATATTTTCAGCCCAGGGATCCACGACCTACTCATCACAGTGCTCCATGGCCAATATCATCACAAAGCTCCATGACCACTGTCACCACAACACTCCATGACACCTGACAACCCAATGATCCGGGACACTTGTCATCACAATGCTCCATTCCCTAGTCATCACAATGCTCCATGACCCCTGTAATCACAACCCTCCATGAACATTTTCAGCCCAGTGTTCCATGACCCTTGTCATCACAATGATCCATGCCCTTGCCATCCCAGTGCTCCATGACCCCTGTATTCACAATTATACGTGACGCTTGTCATCACAGTGAGCCATGACACATGTCATCACAGTGCTCCATGCCTTTGTCAGCAAAATGCTACATGACCTTGTCATTACAATGCTCTATGCGCTTGTCATCACAATACTCCATTTCCATTGTCATCACAATCCTCCATGAACCTTGGGATCACATTGCTTCATGCCCATGTCATCACAATGCTCCATGCTCCTTGAAATCAAAATGATCCATGACCTCTGTCATCACAATGCTGCAAACTCTTGTGATCACAATGTTCCATAACACTTGTCATCACAATGCTCCATGATGCCTGTCATCACAATACTCCATGCCCTTTTCATCACAATGCTCCATGACCTTTGTCATCACAATTCTCAATACACTTGTCATCACAATGCTCCCTGACATTTGTCATCAGAATGCTCCTTAAACCCTGTCACGAAAAGGCTCCATGCCTATTTCATCACAATGCCCCATGCCGTTTTCATCACAATGCTCCGTGCAATTGTCATCAAAATACTCCACAAGCTTGTCATCAGAATGCGCCATGACCCTTGTCATCACAATTCTCCATGCACTTGTCAGCACAATGCTCCTTGACCCTTGTCATCACAATGCTCCAAGCCATTGTCATCACAACGCTCCATTACATTTGTCATCAGAATCCTCCATGACACTTGGCATCACAATGCTCCATGCCATTGTCATCCCAATGGGCCATTACATATGTCATCACAATGCTCCCTGACACTTTTCTTAACAATATTGCATGACCAGGTCATCACAATGCTCCATGCCCTTGTCATCACAATGCACCATTCCAACTGTCATCGCAATAATCCATGAAACTTATTAGACCAATGCTCCAGGCCCTTGTCATCACAATGCTCCATGCCCTTGTTATCAAAAAGGTCCATGACCCTTGTCATCACAATGCTCCGTAACTCCAGTCATCACAATGCTTCATGACCTTTTTCATCACAGTTGTCCATGCCCTCGTCATCAACAGTCTCTGTGACCTTTTTAACCACAATGTTCCATGAATTTTTCATCACAATGCTCTTTGACCCTTGTCATCACAGTGCTCCGTAACTCCAGTCATCACAATTCTTCATGACCTTTGTCATCACAGTTGTCCATTCCCTCGTCATCAACAGTCTCTGTGACCTTTTTAACCACAATGTTCCATGAACTTTTCATCACAATGCTCTTTGACCCTTGTCATCACAATGATCTATGCCTTTCTCAGCAAAATGCTCCATGACCCTTGTCATCACAATGCTCCATGCGCTTCTCAGCACAATGCTCCATGACACATGTCATTACAATGCTCCATGACCCCTGTCATCACAATGCTCCGTGACTCCAGGCATCTCAATGCTTCATAACGTTTGTCATCACAGTGGTCCTTTCCCGCGTCATCACAAAGCTCTGTGACCTTTGTAACCGCAATGCTCCATGAACTTTTCATCACAATTCTCTGTGACACTTGCCATCACAATCCTCCATGTCTTTGTCAGAACAATGCTCCATGACCCTTGTCTTCACAATATGCCACGCGCATTTCATCACAACGGTCAACAAACTTGTCACTGCAATGCTCCATAAACCTTGTAATCACAATGCTCTATACCCTTCTCATAAAAATGCTCTCTCAGAAGAGATATCACAGTGTTCCATCATTAGTCATCACAATGCTCCCTCACTCCTGTAATCACAATGATCCATGACACTGTCATCACGCTGCTACATCCTCTTATCATCACAATGTTCCATGACACCTGCCATCAAAATCCTTCATGATCCATTTCATCCCAAAGCTGCAAGACCCCTGACATCACAATGTTATATAACCCATGGCATCAAAATGTTCCATTACACTTTTCATCAAATTGCTGCATGACCCGGTCATCAAAATTCTCCCTGAACTTCTCATCACAGTGCACCATGCCCTTGTCATCAAAATGCTCCATGACTTGTCATCACAATGCTCCATGACCTTTGTCATGACAATTCTCAATACACTTGTCATCACAATGCTCCCTGACACTTGTCAGAAGAATGCTCCTTGAAACCTGTCACGAAAAGGCTCCATGCCTCTTTCAACACAATGCCCCATGCAGTTTTCTTCACAATGCTCCATGCCATTGTCATCAAAATACTCCACAAGATTGTCATCAGAATGCTCCATGACCCTTGTCATCACAATTCTCCATGCACTTGTCAGCACAATGCTCCCTGACCCTTGTCATCAGAATGCTCCATTACCTTTGTCAACAGAATCCTCCATGACACATGGCATCACAATGCTCCATGCCATTGTCATCACAATGGGCCATTACATATGTCATCACAATGCTCCCTGACACCTGTCTTCACAATACTGCATGACCTGGTCATTACTAGGCTCCAAGCCCTTGTCATCACATTGTGCCATTCCAACTGTCATCACAATAATCCATGAAACTTGTTAGACCAATGTTCCATGCCCTTGTCATCACAGTGCTCCATGCCCTTGTTATCACAATCCTCCATGACCCCTCTCATCACAATGCTCCGTGAATCCATTTATCACAATGCTTAATGACCTTTATCATAACAATGGTCCATGCCCTCGTCATCAACAGTCTCTGTGACCTTTTTAACCACAATGCTCCATGAACTTTTCATCACAATGCTCTTTGAACCTTGTCATCACAATGCTCTATTCCTTTCTCAGCACAATGCTCCATGACCCTTGTCATCACAATGCTCCATGCGCTTGTCAGCACAATGCTCCATGACACATGTCATCACAATGCTCCATGACCCCTGTCATCACGATGCTCCGTGGCTCCAGTCAACACAATGATTCTTAATGTTTGTCATTACAATGTTCCATGCCCGTGTAATCACAAGGCTCTGTGACATTTGTAACAACAATGCTCCATGAACTTTTCATCACAATTCTCTCTGACCCTTGTATTCACAATGCTCCATATCTTTGTCAGAGCAATGCTCCATGACCATTGTCTTCACAATGTGCCACACACATTTTCATCACAACGGTCCACAACCTTGTCATTGCAATGCTCCATAAACATTGTAATCACAATGCTCCATGCACTTCTCATCAAAATGCTCTCTCACGAGAGATATCACAGTGTTCCATCACTAGTCATAACAATACTCCCTCGCCCCTGTAATCACAATGTTCCATGACCCTGTCATCACACTGCTACATCCCCTTATCATCACAATGTTCCATGACCCCTGTCATCATATTGCTCCATGACCCTTTTCATCCCAACGCTCCAAATCCCCTGACATCACAATGTTCTATAACCCCTGCCACCAAAATATTCCATTACACTTTTCATCAAATTGCTGCATGACCCGGTTATCAAAATGCTCCCTGCCCTTCTCATCACATTGCAACATGCCCTTGTCATCAAAATGCTCCATTACTTCTCATGACAAAGCTCCATGACCCTTGGCATCACAATGCTCCATGTCATTGTCATCACAATGCTCCATGAACCCTCTCATAACATTGCTCAATGCCCTTGTCATCACAAAGCTCCATGACACTTGTCATCACAATGCTCGATGTCCTTCTCATCACAATGCTCCATGCCCTTGCCATTACAATCCTGCATGACCCATGTATCATAGTGTTCCGTACCCTTGTCATCAGAAGGCTCCATGCCCACTTTCATCACAATCATCCACGAAATATTTCAGACCAATGTTCCATGCCCTTCACATCACAATGCTCCATTACCCATGTCATAACAATCCAAAATGACCCCTGCCATTACAATGTTCCACGGCCTAGTCATCACAAGGTTCCATGACACTTGTCACCACAATGCTGAAGACCCCTGTAATCACAATGCTCCATGCCCTTGTCATCACAAAGCTCCATGACGCATGTCCTCAGAATGTTCCATGGCCTTCTCATCACAATGCTCCATGCCCTTGTCCTCACAATGCACCAAAACCCCTGTAAACACAATGCTCCATGCCCCTTTTCATCTCAATGCTCCATGAACCCTGTCATCACAGTGCAACATGCCCATCATCACAATGCTTCAGGCTATTGTCATCACAATGAAATCAATATTCTCCATGACCTCTGTCATCATAATGCTCCAAACCCTTGTGATCACAATGTTCCATAACACTTATCATCACAACACCCCATGACGCTCATCATCACAATTATCCATGGTCTTCTCATCACAATGCTCCATGACCCCTGTATTCACAATGCTCCGTGACGTTTGTCATCACAGTGCTCCATGACACATGTCATCACAATGCTCCATGCCTTTGTCAGCAAAATGCTACATGACCTTATCATTACTATGCTTTGTGCGCTTGTCATCACAATACTCCATTTTCATTGTCATCACAATCCTCCATGAACCTTGGGATCACATTGATTCCTTCCTTTGTCATCACAATGCTCCATGCTCCTTGAAATCAAAATGATCCATGACCTCTGTCATCACAGTGCTCCAAATCCTTGTGATCACAGTGTTCCATAACACTTGTCATCACAATGTTCCATGATGCCTGTCATCACAATACTCCATGGATTTTACATCACAATGCTCCATGACCTTTGTCATCACAATTCTCAATATACATGTCATCACAGTGTTCCCTGACACTTGTCATCAGAATGTTCCTTGAACCCTGTCACGAAAAGGCTCCATGCATTTTTCATCACAAAGCCCCATACCGTTTTCATCACAATGCTCCATGCCATTGTCATCAAAATACTCCACAAGCTTGTCATCAGAATGCTCCATGACCCTTGTCATCACAATGCTCCATGCACTTGTCAGCTCAATGCTCCCTGACCCTTGTCATCACAATGCTCCAAGCCATTGTCATCACAATGCTCCATTACCTTTGTCATCAGAATCCTCCATGACACTTGGCATCACAATGCTCCATGCCATTTTCATCAAAATGGGCCATTACATATGTCATCACAATGTTCCCTTACAACTGTCTTCACAATACTGCATGATCTGGTCAACACAATGCTCCATGCCCTTGTCATCACAATGCGCCATTCCAACTGTCATCACAATAATCCATGAAACTTATTAGAACAATGTTCCATGCCCTTGTCATCACAATGCTCCATGCCCTTTTTATCACAATGCTCCATGAACCCTGTCATCACAATGCGCCGTGACTCCAGTCATCACAATGCTTCATGATCTTTGTCATCACAATTGTCCATGCCTTCTTCATCAACAGTCTCTTTGACAGTTTTATCCACAATGCTCCATGAACTCTTCATCACAATGCTCTTTGACCCTTGTCATCACAATGCTCTATGCCTTTCTCAGCATAATGCTCCATGACCCTTGTTATCACAATATTCCAAGCCTTTGTCATCACAGTGCTCCATTATATTTGTCATCAGAATCCTCCATGACACTTGTCATCACAGTGCTCTTTGACAATTGTGATCAGACTCCTCCATGATACCTGGCATCACAATGCTCCATGCCATTTTCATCACAATGGGCCATTACATATGTCATCACAATGCTCCCTGACACCTGTCTTCACAATACTGCATGACCTGGTCATCACAATGCTCCATGCCCTTGTCATCACAATGCGCCCTTCCATCTATCATCACAATAATCCATGAAACGTATTAGACCAATGCTTCATGCCCTTGTCATCACAATGCTCCATGCACTTGTTATCACAATGTTGCAAGACCCCTGTAATCAGAATGTTCCATGCCCCTTTTCTTCAGTATGCTCCATGAGACTTCTCTTCACAAGGCTCCATGGTTTTCTAATCACAAAGCTCCAGGACCTTTTCATCACAATGCTCCTCGACAATGTCATGAAAATTCTCAATGGCCCTTGTCATCATAATGCTCCAAGCCCTAGTCATCACAATGCTCCATTATATTTGTCATCACAATCCTCCACTACATTTGGCATCTCAATGCTCCCTGACATTGTCATCACAGTGGACCATGACATATGTCATCACAATGCTCCCTGACACCTGTCTTTACAATACACCATGACCTTCTCATCACAATGATCCATGTCCTTGTCATCCCAATGCTCCATGACCCCTGTATTCACAAGGCTCCGTGACCCTTGTCATCAGAGTGCTCCATGACACCTGTCTTCACAATACTCCATGACCTTCTCATCACAATGCTCCATGCCCTTGTCATCACAATGCACCATGTCCACTGTCATCACAATAATCTATGAAACTTGTCAGACCAATGCTCCATGCCCCTGTCATCACAATGCTCCATGGCCTTGTCATCACACTGTTCCATTACCCCTGTCATCACAATGCTCCCGAAATCCAGTCATCACAATTCTTCATAACGTTTGTCAACACAACGGTCCATGCTCGCGTCCTCAAAAGGCTCTGTGTCCTTTGTAACCTCAATGCTCCAAGAAATTTTCATCACAATGCTCCGTGACCCTTGTCATCACAATGCTCCATGCCTTTGTCAGAACAATACTCCATGACCCTTGTCATCACAATGTGCCACACGATTTTCATCACAATGATCCACAACCTTGTCATCGCTATCTGCCATAAACCTTGTAATCACAATGCTCCATGCACTTCTCATCCAAATGCTCTCTCACCTGAGATATCACAATGTTCCCTCACCAGTTATCACAATTCTCCCTCACCCCGGTAATCACAATGTTCCATGACCCCAGTTATCACAATGCTACATCCCCATATCAGCACAATGTTCCATAACCCCTGACATCACAATCTTCCATAACCCCTGTCATCAAAATGCTCCATGACTCTTTTCATCCCAAAGCTCTATGACCCCTGGCATCAAAATGTTCTATAACCCCTGTCATCAAAATGTTCCATTACACTTTTCATCAAATTGCTGCATGACCCTGTCATCAAAATGCTCCCTGCCCTTCTCATCACAATGCACCACACCCTTGTCATCAAAATGTTCTATGACCTTTGTCATCACAAAGCTCCATGACCATTGGCATCACGGTGCTCCATGTCATTGTCATCACAGTGCTCCATAAACGCTCTCATCACATTGTTCCATGCCCTTGTCATTACAAAGCTCCATGACACTTGTCATCACAATGCTCGATGCCCTTCTCATCACAATGCTCCATGCCCTTGTCATTACAATCCTCCATGACCCATGTATCACAGTGTTCCGTGCCCTTGTCATCACAATGCTCCATGCCCACTCTCATCACAATAATCCCTGAAACATTTCAGACCAATGCTCAATGCCCTTGTCATCAAAATGCTCCATTAACTCTGTCATAATAATGCTCCATGACCACTGCCATCACAATGTTCCATTACACTTTTCATCAAAATGCTGCATGACCCGGTCATCAAAATGCTTCCTGCCCTTGTCATCACAATGCACCATGCCCTTGTCATCAAAATGCTCCATGACTTGTCATCACAAAGCTCCATGACACCTGTCATCACAATGCTCCATGCATTTGTCAGCAAAATTCTACATGAACTTGTCATTAGAAAGCTCTATGCGCTTGTCATTACAATGCTCCAAGAACTCTGTAATCACAATGCTCCATGCCCTTTTTCATCTCAATGCTCCATGAACCGTGTCATCACAATGCACCATGCCCATCATCATAATGCTTCAGGCTATTGTCATCACAATGAAATCAAAATTCTCCATGACCTCTGTCATCATAATGCTCCAAACCCTTGTGATCACAATGTTTCATAACACTTATCATCACAACACCGCATGACGATCATCATCACAATTATCCATGGTCTTCTCATCACAATGCTCCATGATCTTTGTCATCACAATGTTCAATACACTTGTCATCACAATGCTCCCTGACACTTGTCGTCAGTATGCTCCTTGAACCCTGTCATGACAAGGCTCCATGCATTTTTCATCACAGTGATCCATTCCCTTTTCATCACAATGCTCCAAGACCCCTGTAATCACAAAGCTCTATGCCCTTGTCATCACAATGCTCCATGACGCAAGACATCAGAATGCTCCATGACCTTATCCTCAAAACGCTCGATGTTGGGCCTCCCTGGTGGCGCAGTGGTTGAGAGTCCACCTGCCGATGCAGGGGATACGGGTTCGTGCCCCGGTCTGGGAGGATCCCATATGCCGCGGAGCGGCTGGGCCCGTGAGCCATGGCCGCTGGGCCTGCGCATCCAGAGCCTGTGCTCCGCAATGGGGGAGGCCACAGCAGTGAGAGGCCCGCATACAGCAAAAAGAAAAAAAAAAAAAAAAAAACGCTCGATGTCATTTTCATCACAGTGCTCCATGAACCCTCTCATCACATTGCGTCTTGCCCTTGACATTATAATCCTCCATGACCCACGTATCACAGTGTTCCGTGCCCTTTTCATCACAATGCTCCATGCCCTATCTCATCACAATAATCCATGAAATATTTCAGACCAATGCTCAATTCCCTTCTCATAACAATGCTCCATTACCACTGTCATAACAAACCTCCATAACCATTGCCATCACAATGTTCCACTGCCTTGTCATCACAAGGCTCCATTACCCATGTCTTCGCAATGCTCCAAGACACCTGTAATCAAAATGCTCCATGACCTTGTCATAACAAAGCTCCATGACGCATGTCATCAGTAGGTTCCATGGCCTTCTCTTCACAGTGTTCCACGCCCTTGTCATCACAGTGTTCCAAGACCCCTGTAATCACAATGCTCCATGCCCCTTCTCATGTCAATGGTCCATGAACACTGTCATCAAAATGCACCATGCCCATCATCATAATGCTTCATGCTATTGACATCACAATGAAATCAAAATGCTCCATGACCTCTGTCATAACAATGCTCCAAACCCTTGTGATCACAATATTCCATAACAATTGTCCTCACAGTGCCCCATGACACTCGTCATCACAGTTATCCATGGTCTTCTCATCACAATGCTCCATGACCTTTGTCTTCACAATGCTCATTACACTTGTCATCAAAATGCTCCCTGACACTTGTGGTCTGTATGCTCCGTGAACCCTGTCATGACAAGGCTCCATGCCTTTTTCATCACAATGATCCATGCCCTTTTCCTCACAATGCTCCAAGAACCGTTTGAACACAATGCTCCATGCCCTTGTCATAACAAAGCTCAATGAAACATGTCTTCAGAATGCTCCTTGGCCTTCTCCTCACAATGCTCCATGTCCACGTCATCACAATGTTCCAAGACCCCTGTAATCACAATGGTCCATGCCCCTTTTCCTCAGTATGCTACATGAGATTTGTCATCACAAGTCTCTATGGATTTCTCATCACAATGCTCCAGGAACTTGTCATCACAATGCTTCACGACCTTGTTCTGAACATTCTCAATGGCCCTTGTCATCATAATGCTCCAAGCCCTAGTCATCACAATGCTCCATTATATTTGTCATCAAACTCCTCCATTACATTTGGCATCACAAAGCTCCCTGCCATTGTCATTGCAATGGACCATGACATATGTCATCACAATGCTCCCTGACACCTGTCTTCACAATACTCCATGACCTTCTCATCACAATGATCCATGCCCTTGTCATCACATTGCACCATGTCCAATGTCATCACAATAATCTATGAAACTTGTCAGACAAATGCTCCAAGCCCCTGTCACCACAATGCTCCATGCCCTTGTAATCACAATGCTCCATGACCACTGTCATCACAATGCTCGGTGACTCCAGTCATCCCAATGCTTCATAACATTTGTCATCACAATGGTCCTTGCCCGCGTCATCACAAGGCTCTGTGACCTTTATAACCACAATGCTCCATGAACTTTTCTTCACAATGCTCCGTGACACTTGTCATCAAAATGCTCCATGCGTTTGTCAGAAAAATGCTCCATGACCCTTGTCATCACCATGTGCTACGCGATTTTCATCACAACGGTCCACAAATTTGTCATGGTAATGCTCCATAAACCTTGTAATCACAATGCTCCATGCACTTCTCATCACAATGCTCCATTTCCCCTGTCATAACAATGCTTGATGACCCCTGCCATCACAATATTCCATGGCCTTGTCATCACAAGGCTCCATGACACTTGTCATCACAATGCTCCAAGACCCCTGTAATCACAATGCTCCATGCCCTTGTCATCACAAAGCTCCATGACACATGCCATCAGAATGTTCCATGTCCTTCTCATCAGAATGCTCCATGTCCTTGTCATCACATTGCTCCAAGACCCCTGTAATCACAATGCTCCATGCCCCTTTTCATCTCAATGCTCCATGAACCCTGTCATCACAATGCACCATGCCCATCATCATAATGCTTCCGGCTATTGTCAGTACAATGAAATCAAAATTCTCCATGACCTCTCTCATCACAATGCTCCATGACCCCTGTCATCACAATACTCCATGAACATTTTCAGCCCAATGCTCCATGACCCTTGTCATCACAGTGATCGATGACCTTGTCATCCCAATGCTCCATGACCACTGTATTCACAATGCTCCGTGACGCTTGTCATCACAGTGCTCCATGACACCTGTCATCACAATGCTCCATGTGTTTGTCAGCAAAATGCTACATGCACTTGTCATTACAATGCTCTATGCGCTTGTCATCACAATACTCCATTACCATTGTCATCACAATCCTCCATGAACCTTGGGATCACATTGCTTCATGCCCTTGTCATCACAATGCTCCATGCTCCTTGAAATCAAAATGATCCATGACCCCTGTCCTCGCAATGCTCCAAACCCTTGTGATCAAAATGTTCCATAACACTTGTCATCACAACGCTCCATGATGCCTGTCATCACAATAGTCCATGCACTTTTTTTTTTTTTCCATACACGGGCCTCTCACTGTTGTGGCCTCTCCCGTTGCGGAGCACAGGCTCCGGACGCGCAGGCTCAGCGGCCATGGCTCACGTGCCCAGCCGCTCCGCGGCATATGGGATCCTCCCAGACCGGGGCACGAACCCGCATCCCCTGCATCGGCAGGCAGACTCTCGACCACTGCGCCACCAGGGAGGCCCTACTCCATGCACTTTTATCACAATGCTCCATGACCTTTGTCATCACAATTCTCAATACACTTGTCATCAGAATGTTCCCTGACACTTGTCATCAAAATGCTCCTTGAACCCTGTCACGAAAATGCTCCATGCCTTTTTCATCACAATGCCCCATGCAGTTTTCATCACAATGCTCAACGCCACTGTCATCAAAATACTCCACAAGCTTGTCATGAGAATTCTCCATGACCCTTGTCATCACAATTCTCCATGTACTTGTCAGCACAATGCTCCCTGACCCTTGTCATCTCAAAGATCCAAGCCATTGTCATTAAAATGCACCATTACCTTTGTCATCAGAATCCTCCATGACATTTGGCATCACAATGCTCCATGCCATTGTCATCAAAATGGGTCATTACATATGTCAACACAGTGCTCCCTGACACCAGTCTTCACAATACTGCATGACCTAGTCATCACAATGCTCCATGCCCTTGTCACCACAGTGCACCATTCTAACAGTCATCGCAATAATCCATGAAACTTATTAGACCAATGCTCCATGCCCTTGTCATCACAATGCTCCATGACCCTTGCCATCACAATGCTCCATGATCTTTTCATCACAATGCTCTTTGATCCTTGTCATCACAATTCCCTATGCCTTTCTCAGCACAATGCTACATGACCCTTGTCATCACAATGCTCCATGCGTTTGTCAGCACGATGCTCCTTGACACATGTCATCACAATGAACCATGCACTTGTCATCACAGTGCTCCACAGTCTTGTCATCACAATGCTCCATGCACTTCTCATCAAAACGCTCTCTCACCACAGATATCACAATGTTACATCCCTATTCGTCACAATACTCCCTCACCCCTGTTACCACAGTTTTCCATGACTCCTGTCATCACAATGCTACATGCACTTATCATCACAATGTTCGATGACCCCTGACATCACAATGCTACATAACCCCTGTCATCAAAATGCTCCATTACCTTTTTCATCAAAATGCTCCTTGACCCCTGACATCACAATGTTCCATAACATCTGTCATCAAAACGTTCCATAACACTTTTCATCAAATTGCTCCATGACCGTGTCATCACAATGCTCCCTGCCCTTCTCATCACATTGCACAATGCACTTGTTATCAAAATGCTCCATGACCATTGTCATCACAAAGATCTATGACACTTGGCATCAAAATGCTCCATGTCATTGTCATCACAATGCTCCAAGACCCCTGTAATCACAATGCTCTATGCCCCTTTTCATCTCAATGATCCATGAACCCTGTCATCACAATGCACCGTGCCCATCATCATAATGCTTTATGCTATTGTCATCACAATGAAATCAAAATGCTCCATGACCTCTGTCATAACAATGCTCCAAACCCTTGTGATCACAATATTCCATAACACTTGTCATCACAGTGCCCCATGACACTCGTCATCACAGTTATCCATGATCTTCTCATCACAATGCTCCATGACCTTTGTCTTCACAATGCTCAATACACTTGTCATCAAAATGCTCCCTGACACTTGTTGTCTGTATGCTCCTTGAACCCTGTCATGACAAGGCTCCATGCCTTTTTCATCACAGTGATCCATGCCCTTTTCCTCACAATGTTCCAAGACCCCTTTAAACACAATGCTCCATGCCCTTGTCATCACAAAGCTCAATGAAACATGCCTTCAGAATGCTCCTTGACCTTCTCCTCCCAATGCTCCATGCCCATGTCATCACAATGATCCAAGACCCCTGTAATCACAATGGTCCATGCCCCTTTTCATCAGTATGCTCCATGAGATTTATCATCACAAGTCTCTATGGATTTCTCATCACAATGCTCCAGGACCTTGTCATCACAATGCTTCACGACCTTGTTCTGAACATTCTCAATGGCCCTTGTCATCATAATGCTCCAAGCCCTAGTCATCACAATGCTCCATTATATTTGTCATCAAAATCCTCCATTACATTTGGCATCACAATGCTCCCTGCCATTGTCATTGCAATGGACCATGACATATGTCATCACAATGCTCCCTGACACCTGTCTTCACAATACTCCATGACCTTCTCATCACAATGATCCATGCCCTTGTCATCACAATGCACCATGTCCAATATCATCACAATAATCTATGAAACTTGTCAGAACAATGCTCCATGCCCCTGTCACCACAATGCTCTATGCCTTTTTCATCACAATGCTCCATGACAACTGTCATCACAATGCTCCGTTACTCCAGTCATCACAATGCTTCATAACATTTGTCATCACAGTGGTCCATGCCCGTGTCATCACAAGGCTCTGTGACCTTTATAACCACAATGCTCCATGAACTTTTCTTCACAATGCTCCGTGACCCTTGTCATCAAAATGCTCCATGCGTTTGTCAGAAAAATGCTCCATGACCCTTGTCATCACAATGTGCTACGTGATTTTCATCAAAACGATCCACAAATTTGTCATGGTAATGCTCCATAAAACTTGTAATCACAATGCTCCATGCCCTTCTCATCACAATGCTCCATTACGCCTGTCATAACAATGCTCCATGACCCCTGCCATCACAATATTCCACGGCCTTGTCATCACAAGGCTCCATGACACTTGTAATCACAATGCTCCAAGACCACTCTAATCACAATGCTCCATGCCCTTGTCATCACAAAGCTCCATGACACATGTCATCAGAATGTTCCATGTCCTTCTCATCAAAATGCTCCATGCCCTTGTCATCACAGTGCTCCATGACCCCAGTAATCACAATGCTCCATGCCCCTTTCCATCTCAATGATCCATGAACCCTGTCATCACAATGCACCATGCCGATCATCATAATGCTTCAGGCTATTGTCATCACAATGAAATCAAAATGCTCCATGACCTCTGTCATAACAATGCTCCAAACCCTTGTGATCACAATATTCCATATCACTTGTCATCACAATGCCCTATGACGCTCGGCATTACAATTATCAATGGCCTTCTCATCACAATGCTCCATGACGTTTGTCATCACAATGCTCAATACACTTGTCATCAATATGCTCCCTGACACTTGCTGTCTGTATGCTCCTTGAATCCTGTCATGACAAGGCTCCATGCCTTTTTCATCACAATGAACCATGTCTTTTTCATCACAATGCTCCTAGACCCATGTAATCACAATGCTGCATGCCCTTGTCATCACAAAGCTAAATGACGCATGCCACCAGAATTCTCCTTGGTCTTCTCCTCAAAATGCTTCATGCCCTTGTCATCACAGTGTTCCAAGACCCCTGTAATCACAATGCTCCATGTCCGTGTCATCAAAAAACTCCATGACACATGTCATCAGAATGCTCCATGGCCTTCTCATAACAATGCTCCATGCCCTAGTCATCACAATGCTCCAAGTACCCTGAAATCACAATGCTCCATGCCACTTTTCATCAGAATGCTCCATGAGACTTATCATCACAAGTCTCCATGGTCTTCTCATCACAATGCTCCAGGACCTTGTCATCACCATGCTCCATTCCCTTGTCATCACAATGCTCCATGACCCCTGTCATCACAATAATCCATGTACATTTTCAGCCCAATGCTCCACGACCTACTCATCACATTGCTCCATGGCCAATATCATCACAATGCTCCATGACCACTGTCATCACAACACTCCATGACACCCGACAACACAATGATCCGGGACTCCTGTCATCACAATGCTCCATTCCCTTGTCATCACAATACTCCATGACCCCTGTCATCACCACACTCCATGAATATTTTCAGCACAGTGCTCCATGATACTTGTCATCACAATGATCCATACCCTTGTCATGCCAATGCTCCATGACACCTGTATTCACAATGCTCCGTGACACTTGTCATCACAGTGCTCCAAGACACATGTCATCACAAAACTCCATGCTTTTGTCAGCAAAATGCTACATGACCTTGTCATTAAAATGCTCTATGCGCTTGTCATCACAATACTTCATTTCCATTGTCTTCACAATCCTCCATGAAACTTGGGATCACATTGCTTCATGCCCTTGTCATCATAATGCTCCATGCTCCTTGAAATCAAAATGATCATTGAACTCTGTGATCACAATGCTCCAAACCCTTGTGATCACAGTTTTCCATAACACTTGTCATCACAATGCTCCATGATGCCTGTCATCACAATACTCCATGCCCTTTTCATCACAATGCTCCAAGATCAATGAAATCAAAATGATCCATGCCCTTGTCATCAAAAAGCTCCATGACGCATGTCATCAGAATGCTTCATGGCCTTCTCATCACAATGCTCCACGACCTTGTCATCACCATGCTCCATTCCCTTGTCATCACAATGCTCCATGACCACTGTCATCACAATAATCCATGAACATTTTCAGCCCAATGCTCCACGACCTTCTCATCACAATGCTCCATGGCCAATATCATCACAATGCTCCATGACCACTGTCATCACAACACTCCTTGACACCTGACAACACAATGATCTGGGACTCTTGTCATCACAATACTCCATTCCCTATTCATCACAATGCTCCATGAACCCTGTCATCACAACACTCCATGAACATTTTCAGTCCAGTGCTCCATGACTCTTTTCATCACAATGATCCTTGCCCTTGTCATCTCAAAGCTCCATTACCCCTGTATTCACAATGCTACGTGACGGTTGTCATCACAGTGCTCCATGACACATGTCATCACAATGCTCCATGCCTTTGTCAGAATAATGCTACATGACCTTTTCATTGCAATGCTCTATGCGCTTGTCATAACAATACTCCATTTCCATTGTCATCACAATCCTCCATGAACCTTGGGATCACATTGCTTCATGCCCTCGTCATCACAATGCTCCAAACCCTTGTGATCACAGTGCTCCATAACACTTGTCATCACAACGCTCCATGATGCCTCTCATCACAATACTCCATGCCCTTTTCATCACAATGCTCCATGACCATTGTCATCACAATTCTCAATACACTTGTCATCACAATGCTCCCTGACACTTGTCATCAGAATGCTCCTTGAACCCTGTCACGAAAAGGCTCCATGCCTCTTTCATCACAATGCCCCATGCCGTTTTCATCGCAATGCTCCATGTCATTGTCATCAAAATAATCTAAAATCTTGTCATCAGAATGCTCCATGACCCTTGTCATCACAATTCTCAATTCACTTGTCAGCACAATGCTCCCTGAACCTTGTCATCACAATGTTCCAAGCCATTGTCATCACAATGCTCCATTACATTTGTCATCAGAATCCTCCATGACACTTGGCATCACAATGCTCCATGCCATTGTCATCACAGTGGGCCATTACATATGTCATCACAATGCTCCCTGACACCTTTCTCCACAATACTGCAGACGTGGTCATCACAATGCTCCATTTGCTTGTCATCACAATGCGCCATTCCAACTGTCATCACAATAATCCATGAAACATATTAGACAAATATTCCATGCCCTTGTCATCACAATGCTTCATGCCCTTGTTATCACAATGCTCCATGACCCCTGTCATCACAATGCTCCGTGAGTCCAGTCATCACAATGTTTCATGACCTTTGTCATCACAATGGTCCATGCCCTCGTCATCAACAGTCTGTGTGACCTTATTAACCACAATGCTCCATGAACTTTTCATCACAATGCTCTTTGACCCCTGTCATCACAATGCTCCATGCGCTTGTCAGCACAATACTCCATGACACATGTCATCACAATGCACCATGCGCTTGTCATCACAGTGCTCCACAATCTTGTCATCACAATGCTCCATAAAATTTGTCATCATAATGCTCCATGCACTTCTCATCAAAATGCGCTCTCACCACTGATATCACAATGTTACATCACTATTTGTCACAATACTCCCTCACTGCTGTCAGCACAATGTTCCATGACTCCTGTCATCAAAATGGTACATGCACTTATCATCACAATGTTCGATGACCCATGACATCACAATGTTCCATAACACCTGCCATCAAAATGCTCCATGACCCTTTTCATCCCAAATCTCCAAGACCCCTGACATCACAATGTTCCATAACACCTGTCATCAATACCTTCCAGGACACTTTTCATCAAATTGCTACATGACCCTGTCATCAGAATGCTCCCTGCCATTCTCATCACATTGCACAACGCCCTTGCCATCAAAATGCTCCATGACCATTGTCATCACATAGATCCATGACACTTGGCATCACAATGCTCCATGTCATTGTCATCTCAATGTTCCATGAATGCTCTCATCACATTGCTCCATGCCCTTGTCTTCACAAAGCTCCATGACACATGTCAACAGAATGCTCCATGGCCTTCTCATCACAATGCTGCATGCCCTTGCCATCACAAGGCTCCATGACCCATGTGATAACAATTCTCCATGACCCCTGCCATCACGATGTTCCATAGCCCTGTCATCACAAAGCTCCATGACCCTTCTCATCACAATGCTCCCATAAACCTGTAATCACAATCCACTATGCCCCTTTTCATCTCAATGATCCATGTACCCTGTCATCATAATGAACCATGTCCATTATCATAATGCTTCATGCTGTTGTCATCACAATGAAATCAAAATGCTCCATGACCTCTGTCATAACAATGCTTCAAACCCTTGTGATCACAATATTCCATAACACTTGTTATCACAATGCCCCATGACGCTCGTCATCACAATTATCCATGGTTTTCTCATCACAATGCTATATGACCTTTGTCATCACAATGCTCAATACACTTGTCATCAAAATGCTCCCTGACTCTTGTTATCTGTATGCTCCTTGAATCCTGTCATGACAAGGCTCCATGCCTTTTTCATCACAATGATCCATGTGGTTTTCATCACAATGCTCCAAGACCCATGTAATCTCAATGCTCCATGCCCTTGTCATCACAAAGCTCAATGACGCATGCCATCAGAATGCTCCTTGGTCTTCTCCTCAAAATGCTCCATGCCCTTGTCATCACAATGTTCTAGACCCCTGTAATCACAATGCTCCATGCCTTGTCCTCAAAAAACTCCATGACGCATGTCATCAGAATGCTCCATGGCCTTCTCATCACAATGCTCCATGCTCTAGTCATCACAGTGCTCCAAGACCCCAGTAATCACAATGCTCCATGTCACTTTTCATCAGAATGCTCCATGAGACTTGTCATCACAAGTCTCCATGTCTTCTCATCACAATGCTCCAGGACCTTGTCATCACCATGCTCCATTCCCTTGGCATCACAATGCTCCATGACCCATGTCATCACAATAATCCATGAATATTTTCAGCCCAATGATCCACGACCTACTCATCACAATGTTCCATGGCCAGTATCATCACAATGCTCCATGACCACTCTCATCACAACACTCCATGACACCTGACAACACAATGATCCGGGGCTCTTTTCATCACAATGCTCCATTCACTTGTCATCACAATGCTCCATGACCCCTGTCATCACAACACTCCATGAACATTTTCAGCCCAATGCTCCATGACCCTTGTCATCACAATGATACATGCCCTTGTCGTCCCAATGCTCCATGACACCTGTATTCACAATGTTCCGTGAAGCTTATCATCACTGTGCTCCATGACACATGTCATCCCAATGCTCCATGCCTTTGTCAGCAAAATGCTACATGACCTTGTCATTACAATGCTCTATGCGCTTGTCATCACAATACTCCTTTACCATTGTCATCACAATCCTCCGTGAACCTTGGGATCACATTGCTTCATGCCCTTGTCATCACAATGCTCCCTGCTCCTTGAAATCAAAATGATCCATGACCTCTGTCATCACAATGCTCTGAACCTTTGTGATCACAATGTTCCATAACACATGTCATCACAAAGCTCCATGATGCCTGTCATCACAATTCTCCATGCACTTCTCAGCACCATGTTCCTTGACCTTTGTCATCACAATGCTCCATTACCTTTGTCATCAGAATACTCCATGACACTTGGCATCACAATGCTCCATGCCATTGTCATCCCAATGGGCCATTACATATGTCATCACAATGCTCCCTGACACCTCTCTTCACAATACTGCATGTCCTTGTCATCACAATGCTCCATGCCTTGTTATCACAATGTTCCATGTCCCCTGTAATCACAAGGCTCCAGGCCCCTTTTCATTATTATGCTCCTTGAGATTGTCATCACAAGCCTCCATGGTTTTCTCATCACAATGCTCCAGGACTTGTCATCACAATGCTTCACGACATTGTCATGAAAATTCTCAATGGCCCTTGTCAACATAATGCTCCAAGCCCTAGTCATCACAATGCTCCATTATATTTGTCATCACATCCTCCATTACATTTGGCATCACAATTCTCCATGCTATTTTCATCGCAATGGACCGTGACATAGGTCATCACAATGCTCCCTGACACATGTCTTCACAATACTCCATGCCCTTGTCTTCACAATTCTCCATGCCCTTGTCATCACAATGCACCATGTCCACTATCATCACAATAATCAATGAAACTTGTCAGACCAATGCTCCATGCCCCTGTCATCACAATGCTCCGTGACTCCAGTCATCACTATGCTTCATAACGTTTGTCATCACAATGGTTCATGCCCGCGTCATCACAAGGCTCTGTGACCATTTTAACCACAATGCTCCATGAACATTTCATCACAATGCTCCGTGACACTTGTCATCACAATGCTCCATGCCTTTGTCAGAACAATGCTCCGTGACCCTTGTCATCACAGTGTGCCATGCGCTTTTCATCACAATGATCCACAACCTTGTCATCGCTATGCTCCATAAACTTTGTAAGCACAATGCTCCATGCACTTCTCATCCAAATGCTCTCTCACATGAGATATCACAATGTTCCATCACTAGTCATCACAATCCTCACTCACCCCTGTTATCACAATGTTCCATGACCCCTGTCATCACAATGCTACATCCCCTTATCAGCACAATGTTCCTTGACCCCTGACATCACAATGTTCCATAACCCTTGTCATCAAAATGCTTCATGACACTTTTCATCCCAAAGCTCCATGATCCCTGGCATCACAATGTTCTATATCCCCTGTCATCAAAATGTTCCTTTACACTTTTCATCAAATTGCTGCATGACCTTGTCATCAAAATGCTCCCAGCCTTTCTCATCACAATACACCACACACTTGTCATCAAAATGCTCAATGAAATTTGTCATCACAAAGCTCCATGACCTTTGGCATCACAATGCTCCATGTCATTGTCATCACAATACTCCATGAACCCTCTCATCACATTGCTCCATGCCCTTGTCATGACAAAGCTCCATGACACTTGTCATCACAATGCTCGATGCCTTTCTAATCACAATGCTCCATGCCCTGGTCATTACAATCCTCCATGACGAATGTATCACAGTGTACCGTGCCCTTGTCATCAGAATGCTCCATGCCCACTCTCATCACAATAATCCATGAAACATTTCAGACCAATGCTCAATGCCCTTCTCATCACGATGCTCCATTACATCTGTCATAACAATGCTCCATGACCCCTGCCATCACAATGTTCCACGGCATTGTCATCAAAAGGCTCCATGACCCTTGTCATCAAAATGCTCCAATACCCCTGTAATCACAATGCTCCATGCCCTTGTCATCACAAAGCTCCATGACGCATGCCATCAGAATGTTCCATGGCCTTCTCCTCACAATGTTCCATGCCCTTGTCATCACAATGCTCCAAGACCCCTGTAATCACAATGCTCCATGCCCCTTTTCATCAGAATGCTCCATGAGACGTGTCATCACAAGTCTCCATCGTCATCTCATCACAATTCTCCAGGACCTTGTCATCACCATGCTCCATTCCGTTGTCATCACAATGCTCCATGACACCTGTCATCAAAATATTCTATGAATATTTTCAACCCAATGCTCCATGATCTTCTCATCACAATGCTCCATGACCTGTATCATCACAATGCTCCATGACCACTGTCATCACAATGTGCCATTCCAACTGTCATCACAATAATACATGAAACTTTTTAGACCAATGCTCCATGCCCTTGTCATCACAATGCTCCATGCCCTTGCTATCACAATGTTTCAAGAACCCTGTAATCAGAATTCTCCATGCCCCTTTTCATCAGTATACTCCATGAGACCTGTCATCACAAGGCTCCATGGATTTCTCATCACCATGCTCAAGGACATTGTCATCACAATGCTTCACGACATTGTCATGAAAATTCTCAATGGCCCTTGTCATCATAATGCTCCAAGACCCCTGTAATCACAATGCTCCATGCCCCTTTTCATCTCAATGCTCCATCAACGCTGTCATCACAATGCATCATGCCAATCATCATAATGCTTCCAGCTATTGCCAGCACAATGAAATCAAAATTCTCCATGACCTCTGTCATCGCAATGCTCCATGAACATTTTCATCCCAATGCTCCATGACCCTTGTCATCACAATGATCCATGCCCTTGTCATCCCAATGCTCCATGACCCCTGTATTCACAGTGCTCCGTGACGCTTGTCATCACAGTGCTCCATGACACATGTCATCACAATGCTCCATGCCTTTGTCAGCAAAATTCTACATGACCTTGTCATTACAATGCTCTATGCACTTGTCATCACAATACTCCATTACCATTGTCATCACTATCCTCCATGAAACTTGGGATCTCATTGCTTCATGCCCTTGTCATCACAATGCTACATGCTCCTTGAAATCACAATGATCCATGACCTCTGTCATCGCAATGCTCCAAACACTTGTGATAACAGTGTTCCATAACACTTTTCATAACAACGCTCCATGATGCCTGTCATCACAATACTTCATGACCTTTTCATCACAATGCTCGATGACATTTGTCATCACAATTCTCAATACACTTGTCATCACAATGCTCCCTGACACTTGTCTTCAGAATGCTCCTCGAACCATGTCACGAAAAGGCTCCATGCATTTTTCATCACAAAGCCCCATGCCGTTTTCATCACAATGCTCCATGCCATTGTCATCAGGATACTCCACAAGCTTGTCATCAGAATATTCGATGACACTTGTCATCACAATTCTCCATGCACTTGTCAGCACAATGCTCCCTGACCCTCTTCATCACGATGCTCCAAGCCATTGTCATCACAATGCTCCATTAACTTTGTCATCAGAATCCTCCATGACACTTGGCATCACAATGCTCCATGCCATTGTCATCACAATGGGCCAATACATATGTCATCACAATGTTCCGTGACACCACTTTTCACAATACTGCATGACCTGGTTATCACAATGCTCCATGCAATTCTCATCACAATGCACCATTAACTCTGTCATAACAATGCTCCATGACCCCTGACATCACAGTGTTCCACGGCCTTGTCATCACAAGGCTCCATGACCCCTGTCATCACAATGCTCCAAGACCCGTGTAATCACAAAGCTCCATGCCCTTGTCATCACAAAGCTCCATGACGCATGTCATCAGAATGTTCCATGGCCTTTTCCACACAATGCTCCATGCCCTTGTCATCACAATTCTCCAAGACGCCTGTAATCACAATTCTCCATGCCCATTTTCATGAGAATGCTCCATGAGACTTATCATGACAAGTCTCCATGGACATCTCATCACAAAGCTCCAGGACCTTGTCATCACCATGCCCCATACCCTTGTCATCACAATGCTCCATGACCACTGTCATCACACTACTCCATGAATATTTTCAGCCCAATACTACATGACGTTCTCCTCACAATGCTCCAAGACCAATATCATCAAAATGCTCCATGACCACTGTCATCACAACACTCCATGACACCTGAAAACACTATGATACGGGACTCTTATCATCACAATGCTCCATTCCCTCGTCATCACAATGCTCCATGACCCCTGTCATCACAATACTCTATGAATATTTTCAGCCCAATGCTCCATGACCCTTGTCATCACAATAATCCATGCCCTTGTCATCACAAAGCTCCATGACACTTGTCATCACAATGATCGATGCACTTCTCATCACAATGCTCCATGCCCTTATCATTACAATCCTCCATGACCCATGTATCACAGTGTTCCGTGCCCTTGTCATCCCAATGCTCCATGCCCACTCTCATCACAATAATCCATGAAATATTTCAGACCAATGCTCAATTCCCTTCTCATCACAATGCTCCATTACCTCTGTCATAACAATGCTCCATGACCACTGCCATCCCAATGTTCCACGGCTTGCAATCACAAGGCTCCATGACCCTTGTCATCACAATGCTCCAAGACCCATGTAATCACATTGCTCCATGTCCTTGTCATCACAAAGTTCCATGACGCATGTCATCAGAATGTTCCATGGCCTTCTCCTCACAATGCTCCATGCCCTTGTCATCACAATGATCCAAGAACCCCGTAATCACAATGCTCCATGCCCCTTTTCATCAGAATGCTCCATTAGACTTGTCATCACAAGTCTCCATGGTCATATCATCACAATGCTCCAAGACCTTGTCATCACCATGCTCTATTCCCTTGTCATCACAATGATCCAGGCCCTTGTCATCCTAATGCTCCATGACCCCTGTATTCACAATGCTCCGTGACGCTTGTCATCACAGTGCTCCATGACACCTGTCATCACAGTGCCCCATGCCTTTGTCAGCAAAATGCTACATGACCTTGTCATTACAATGCTCTATGCGTTTGTCATCACAATACTCCATTACCATTGTCATCACAATCCTCCATGAACCTTGGGATCACATTGCTTCATGCCCTTGTCATCACAATGCTCCATGCTCCTTGAAATCAAAATGATCCATGACCTCTGTCATCACAATGCTCCAAACCCTTGTGATCACAATGTTCCATAACACTTGTCATCACAACGCTCCATGATGCCTGTCATCACAATACTCCATGCCCTTTTCATCACAATGCTGCATGACCTTTGTCATCAAAATTCCCAATACAATTTTCATCACAATGCTCCCTGACACTTGTCATCACAATGCTCCAAGCCATTGTCATCACAGTGCTCCATTTCCTTTGTCATCAGATTCCTCCATGACACTTGGCATCAAAATGCTCAATGACCCCTGTCATCATAATGCTCCTTGACTCCAGTCATCACAATTCTTCATAACGTTTGTCATCACAACCGTCCATGCTCGTGTCATCACAAGGCTCTGTGACCTTTGTAACCACAATGCTCCATGAACTTTTCATCACAATGCTCCGTGACGCTTGTCATCAATTGCTCCATGCCTTTGTGAGAACAATGCTCCATGACCCTTGTCATCACAATGTGTCATGCGCTTTTCATCACAATGATCCACAACCTTGTCATCGCTATGCTCCATAAATCTTTTAAGCACAATGCTCCATGCACTTCTCATCCAAATGCTCTCTCAAATGAGATATCACAATGTTCCATCACTAGTCATCACAATCCTCCCTCACCCCTGTTATCATAATGTTCCATGACCCCTGTCAACACAATGCTACATCCCCTTATCATCAGAATGTTCCATGACCCCTGACATCACAATGTTCCATAACCACTGTCATCAAAATGCTCCATTACACTTTTCATCCAAAAGCTCCATGACCCCTGCCATCACAATGTTCCACGGCCTTATCATCACAAGGTCCCATGACCCTTTTCATCACAATGTTCCAAGACCACTGTAATCATAATGCTCCATGCCCTTGTCATCACAAACCTCCATGACACATGCCATCAGAATGTTCCATGGCCTTCTCATCACAATGATCCATGCCCTTGTCATCACAATACTCCATGAATATTTTCAGCCCAATGCTCCATGAAATTCTCATCACAATGCTCCATGACAAATATCATCAAAATGCTCCATGACCACTGTCATCACAACACTCCATGACACCTGACAACACAATGATGCGGGACTCTTGTCATCACAATGCTCCATTCCCTACTCATCACAATGCTCCATGACCCCTGTCATCACAATACTCCATGAATATTTTCAGCCCAATGATCCATGACCCTTGTCATCAACATCATCCATGACCTTGTCATCCCAATGCTCCATGACCCCTGTATTCACAATGCTCCGTGACGCTTGTCATCACAGTGCTCCATGACACATGTCATCACAATGCTCCATGCATTTGTCAGCAAAATGCTACATGACCTTGTCATTACAATGCTCTATGCGCTTGTCATCACAGTACTCAATTACCATTGTCATCACAATCCTCCATGAACCTTGGGATCACATTGCTTCATGTCCTTGTCATCACAGTGTTCCATGCTCCTTGAAATCAAAATGATCCATGACCTCTGTCATCACAATGCTCCAAACCCTTGTGATCACAATGTTCCATAACGCTTGTCATCACAACGCTCCATGATGCCTGCCATCACAATAATCCATGCCCTTTTCATCAAAATGCTCCATGACATTTGTCATCACAATTCTCAATACACTTGTCATCACAATGCTCCCTGACATTTGTCATCAGAATGCTACTTGAACCCTGTCACGAAAAGGCTCCATGCCTTTTTCATCACAAAGCCCCATGCCATTTTCATCACAATGCTCCATGCCATTGTCATCAAAATACTCCACAAGCTTGTCATCAGAATGCTCCATGACCCTTGTCATCACAATTCTCCATGCACTTGTCAGCACAAAGCTCCCTGACCCTTGTCATCACAATGATCCATGCCCTTGTCATCACAATGCTCCATTACCTTTGTCATCAGAATCCTCCATGACACTTGGCATCTCAATGCTCCATGCCATTGTCATCACAATGGGCCATTACATATTTCATCACAATGCTCCCTGACACCTCTCTATACAATACTGCATGACCTGGTCATCACAATGCTCCATGCCCTTGTCATCACAATGCGCCATTCCAACTGTCATCACAATAATCCTTGAAACTTATTAGAACAATGCTCCATGCCCTTGTCATCACAATGTTCCATGCCCTAGTTATCACAATGTTCCAAAACCCCTGTAATCAGAATGCTCCATGCCCCTTTTCATCAGTATGCTCCATGAGATTTGTCATCACAAGGCTCTATGGTTTTCTCATCACAATTCTCCAGGACCTTGTCATCACAATGCTTCACGACATTTTCATGAAAATTCTCAATGGCCCTTGTCATCATAATGCTCCAAGCCCTAGTCATCACAATGCTCCATTATATTTGTCATCACAATCCTCCATTACATTTGGCATCACAATGCTCCATGCCTTTGTCATCGCAATGGATCATGACATATGTCATCACAATGCTCCCTGACACCTGTCTTCACAATATTCCATGCCCTTGTCATCACAATGCTCCATGCCCTTCTCATCAAAATGCACCACGTCCACTG